>NC_056558.1:39681196-39838373 GCF_013358625.1 Macadamia integrifolia | reverse complement strand
TTTTTTTGGTTCTTAGTTATCGGCAGAACTAGGCACGCCGAGTGAAAGAAACATAACAGAGGGAAGAAGAGACTGATGTGGAGGAAGGATGGGACCTTGCGGCTCTGATACCACTTGATTGAGGGTCAGTAGGGGAAGGGAAGAAATCCCTGAGATGCTCAAACTTGTAGGGAAAGGGAGGAATCGCACAAAGAAGGGGGGAAGAGGATAGCACACAATGCCCATAGGCTCTTCACCAAAATCAAACTGAATTCATCTTCTAAATCTGATTTTGTCTATCGGTTACAACCAAATTTATAGGAAAAATAAAAACATAAAAATAGAAGCTCAAATGAAATAAGAAACTACCCTAAGCAAGGAAACAAATTACAAACCGACTCTCTAAATCCTACGTGAACCCAACTTGCTAAAAGTGAATAAAATAAAATCAAAGACATTCTTCTTAAATAGAGTAAATTCCTAAATTCCTACTAGACCCAAAACCAATATGGATCTGATTCATTTATGTCTAGAAACCTAGATGGATATGGATCGATCCATGGGTGTGTATCTGCATCAAGAGGTCCCACAACTTAATCTTGGGAAATGATTTCTTGAGAGTTAGTAGCCTATCTAATCATGTAAATGTGTCTCATGAGACGTTCTTCCTATGAAGTGTGCAGCTTCACACATGCTCATTGAAATGCAAATCAAGGTTTTATGCAAGAGAAAGTTATTAATCAATTCAATGTTATCTTCACTTTAATTTGTCACACAACCAACAAATAGTACCATTTCAATGAAAAGAAACAAACTTCCACAAAAATTAGAGGGTAAAATTATGAGATTATGTGATGTGACACCATTTCATCATCAAATTCCAAGCAAAGCTTTTGATATAGAAAACAATTCAAGATAAAACAACAGATAAATGTGTAGTTAAAAGTCCCGAAACTCCTGCCTATATGAGAACACCTGAATGCAATCCCACAATCCCATATGATTGAGCCCGTTGTTGACAAAAAGTACATGGGAAGGTATTATTTATTTCCATAAAAATTGGGAATTGCCTAGTGAGTTGGATTACTGGGTATAGTCTAATCCATTAACCATTAAAGAAATTTCAAGATTCTCTCCAACGGGATATTGCAAGGGTGGCTGTCCCCAAATGCATGCCGTCATTCCACATTCTGTTCATTACTCTACTCAACACTCTTTCATAGTTTTCAATGTTAACAAAATGGTTACAAGGAAAAATGATGAAAAGATACACATGCAAACGAATTAGCTGCATGTAACCATCCCCCAAGACTTTTCGATGTTCTTCCAACATCCAAAATCTTAGAAGTTCAATTATAATATACTTATCCTATCCATTGAAAGCATTTCGTTCTATACAAAGACTAATAAATTTGACGACAGACATAACAGGAGACCAAACGATCAGAAAATTTAAAAATTTTCAAAACGAAACTAAGCTAAAATTATAATTTCCCTAAGTTCTAAAAGATGCATATCAAAACGACAGAGCAAAACCACTAAAAGGTTTCGGATTGCGAGACAGTAAACAAATCGATTGGGAAACAAGATTAAATTATAGAATTACCTCCAGAACCAAGAGAAATTCACCGAGAGACGATCAAAATTCCCCGAACAATATCTGGATTTCGGGGGATCCGATAGAATCCCTACCGAAATCTCAAGACTCTATCAACCCAGAGCTTAAAATTCGAGTTTAAACAACAAATATCTCCTTGCGTTGCTCAAAGTGAATAGGAACCCTAGAAATCAGAGCTGTTGAGGTGGGATTTATGATTTCTAAGGCGAAGAAATGAAGCTTCCAATGAAAGAGGAGAAAAAAGAAACCTCGTCAGCTTCTAACCGAAAATTCCAAATCGAGTATCCACCGAAAGGGATAACGCGGATTAGAATAATTTAGATCAGAACGTAATCTTCGCCTCCTTTAAATACCAATCTAATTAATATAGTCCATGCTGTCAACGCAGTTCCTGTGCTGTGCCTAAGACAAAATGGCCCGTTCCATGTGGTAAAACGGTTTTTCATTTCTCTCTTTTTAAAGAAACGTAGAAATTTGGTTTTGTAAAATATGTTTTTTTCACTCTTTTATTCTATCATGACCATGTGGAGTCCATACGGACGATACTATTCTCCAACTTTTATTGGTGGGGCGAGGCGCATGTCTGTGTGTTGGGTGTCATGTCGGGCGCTCCAGGGGCATTGGATATGAGTTTCCACCTCTATTGTACAATAAAGGAGCCAGAACCTCATTGGTGTAGGATGTATATTCTTTCTTACATTGCCCTTAAAAAGGAAAAGCATTTCCGTGGGAGAGTACGACTCTTACGTGTGTGTGAAAACCAATGAGAATTTACGAGGAAACATTAATAGAAACGTCATTTTTTTCATTTCATAGGGGGCATATTGATCATTTTGCCCACTACCCCTAAGGTGTCTAGGGGCAAGGGCAACACTCCCCCGCAAAAACCATTTTCCCCTTAAAAATTTAAGAATTATCAAGAGAATGTAGACTACTAAAAGATACGTGGATTTATTCGGGACAATATGTTATTGTAAGAAATGGTATAATTGAATTTGACTTTAAAATTTCATAAGTAATCAATTAATAATGTTTTCTACATATTCAACCGTCAAATTATTAAATCATAAAAAATAAATAAATAAATAATGTGTATCAATCTACCTAATTGTATTGGGGTGAAACGCTTGATGCATGTGCACCTCCTCTAATTAATCCCCGCATTGGCAAAGTGACACGCCACTAGTTACAATCCCTACCCTTTCTTTTTGTAGGGGAATGACGGAGCGGAGCAAAATTTTACCCCATCTATCTATCTCCATTTGTTTTCTTCGAAATAGGCATTGTTTTAAAAAATGGACTTCACTAGATTAATAGTCATTGCCAGACAAATGCGTTAACTACATCTAAAATTTCAACTTATGACACCGCTGTAAAACAGGGGTTGGAGCCCAAAATAAGTAATCTAACGAATTATTGTATTGTCAAGTCATTCAAACAATGCTCATGGTTATTTCATTTTAAAAAGTGCACTGATTTTCAACTTATATGCGCTTTTTACAGCCAATAATTTCCAAAAAAAAAAGAAGAAAGAATTAGCATAGTATAAAGTAAATGGCCAACTAACGTCTCACTCGATAAATTTATTACTGCAATTTAAATAGCATCCATTGTGTTTATCTCTTTTTTTCTTTTTTTTTAAATGACCCATATCCTTCCTCAATGATACCCCATCATGTGCCCCCATTGGTGTTATCTGTTAACTTATCGTACATCGGCAACTTACCTATCACTCTCCCTTAAATATTTGTCGTATAGTAGGTATTGGGCCCAAATTTTGTAGAAGATTTACTCTAATTTATTTTTTTCTCATAAAATTTTTCAAATCGAAACAAAGTTTATCAAGTAACAAAATAGAGGTTTAAAAATCAAGAGTACAAGAGAGTGTACAATATAGGTTGGAGTATCGTAAGCGTGCATTAACATACATGGATGCATGATAGTACAGGAGATGATATTTAGTTGAATTAAACTCAAGTGGTTAGGAACTAGCTCAAAATTGTCATATATCATTCCATGTAGCACAAGGAGATGGTCGGTCTTGATATATTCATTGGTCAGACCATTCAAATTAATTTTCCCTAATAAATTGTTGTATAAATAGTTGTGCTTCTAATATACAAAATGGTGCTAGACTAAGGGCCCGTTTGATAACGTTTCAAAAACGCGTTTTTGCCGTTTCTGTTTCCAGAAATAGCAGAAACGGAATAAAAAGCGTTTGATAAAACTGTTCCATTTCACTTATTTTCAGAAATAGAAATATAAACTTTTACTTATTTATGGTTCAAGAAACGACCCAGGTGAAACAAGTTGAATTTGTTTCGCTGTTTCTAGAAACGACTTGTGGCCATTCTTTCATTGGTTACTATCGACTTCTGAAAACATGACTTATCAAACACCTTCAATTCCGTTTCTGTTTCTAGAAACGGAAATTTATGTTTCTGCCGTTTCTTGAAACAGAAACGACAGAAACGTTATCAAACGAGCCCTAAGGTGTCTTAAGTTTAAATCTCTTCTCTTAAAGAGATATCTTTTGGGCCATTTAGACGTGTTCAAAAGGGACGTCTCTCCTTTATGAATAAGTATGCTATAGGCGCTTAAGAAGATGTTATAAGTGTTCTCTCTCTCTCTCTCTCTCTCTCTCTCTCTCTCTCTCTCTCTCTCTCTCTCTCTTTGTATGTATGTGTTTTGCCTCTTGTTTACTGTACGTTTTGAGAGTTTTCTGAGTTTCATTCATTTGGTTGATTAATCACAATCTTAGAGTCTCCTGACATGGCCCAGTAAGTGAGTGCAACAACTGTTAGTAAGCCTAAGGGATTGTTTCATCTCGAAGGTCTATTCGCAAGAACTCATATTGCATTTATAGGGCGACAAGAGTGTCCAGTTATAAGACTTAAACCCCACCAAATATTCATGATTGTAATTTGATTCACATATAAAGGGCTCTTACATTATGTGGTTGCATAAGTTAAACTATATTTTAAGCCATTGAGATAAATTCTACATTCTCATTTATTTAATATTATTTTCAATAAGAACAGTGTGGATGAATCACTCAAAACCCTCTCGTTTGACACCCTTACTAGTCTCTCACTTTATTTTTTTATTTTTGAAAACATGACTCGCCCTAATTATCTTTTCCTCATCGACTTCACCAAGTTTTGCTGAAGATGAGTGAAATAAAAACATTTTTTTCCTATCTTTAGGTTAGAGACATGGTTTAAAGAATAAGGAATCAAGTCTGTAAATTGATTGATTTTGATTGATCCAGACGATTCTTAACGATTACCACAAATTCTACTTCGTTTTTTATCGATTTTGGCCGACTTAGATCATAATTGGCACTGTCTGATCCGATTCCAATTCCCAATCCAATTTTTTTTATAAGGGAAAATGACTTGTGTGGAGGAATGTGATTTTTGATCATAATTGGCACTATCTGATCCGATTCCAATTTCCGATCCAATTTTTTTTAGGGTAATTTACAGCGCCACCCCTTGGAGAATGCCAATATTAGAGGGATACCCCCTCTCTTTCACCAAATTGGACTTGGACCCCTTGCCATCAGTTTATGTTAAGTGAAGTTGTGAAATGACAATTTCGCCTTTATGAGGAAAACACCATTATTATACTATTCCAAAAATACCCTTTAATCACATTTATGACTTATCACACTCTCTCCCTCTTTCCTTTTTCCTTACCTCAACCTATGAGTTCGGCGAGATCCAGACTACCCGAGTTACTGTCGCCGGCAAGTTGTGTTCATTCTGTCGACGGCGAGTTGTGCTCATTTCGTCGATGGCGAGTGGTGCTGCCTCTGATGGTGCCCATGCAAGTCTCCATCGCCAATATTTGGATCAAAATAAATGATTTCACCGGACTCAGTTTCATCTTCTTCCTCCTCCCATTCCTATTCACGGCCATGATTGTTTCAGAACCTTTACCTCTCTGCGACCTCTCTGATTCAGGTCCAATGAGGCCGGATCTGTCGGTGGCGGACATGGAGGCAGAGGCCATGGCAGACAAAGACATGGAGACAGAGGCAGCGACGACGGTGGAGAAGGAGGAGGTGAGGGAGAAGGTTTGGCGCCTTCGCCGAAAGGGGTTGCAGTCACCGATCGATCAGGTATAAGGGATCTTCTTCTCTAACTCGGTGACTCATGCGATCGGCCATATTAGGGAACTTGAGAAGTAGAGAAGGGGAGGGGTGTCAGCGTGGTGGAGGAGTGGTGTCAGCGGCAGTGGTCTGGAAAACTCAGCCGTCGAACCTCCGGTGTAGAATCAAGAACCATAGAGAGGGAGTTCATGTTGATTGCCGCTGTCGCCGATGCCGCTGCCGTCACCACCGTGAGTTTGTGCTGATCGCCACTGTCACCAATGCCGCTGCCCCGCCACCGCTGTGAGTTCGTGTTGATTGCCACTGTCACCGTTGCCGTTGCCCGCCACCGCTGTGAGTTCGTGTTGATCGCCGCTGTCGCCGACGCCACTACCCCCACCACCGTGATCGCTGGTGCTTGAGAAGTAGAGAAGGGGAGGGGTGTCAACGTGGTGGAGGAGTGGTGTCACGAGTAGCTTGCTTGCCTCCAAAGAGGGGTAGAGTTCTCAAGGGGATCTTGAAGAAGGCGATCTCAGCTCTCTGTTTCTCAATACGGAAGTGATCTGTTCATTTTCTTCCGTTCTTACCTCTCCTGACTATGATTGATTTCATTAGAGTTGAGTTGCAATGTAACATCCCAACATCTCTCTCTCTTTTTCTCTTTCCCTTTGCATTCGTTGTTATATGTGTTCTTGTTTGTTACTAGCCTTGTACTCTGTTTATAAAAGACTCAACGAGCAGATTCCTTTCTAAATGTAATTATTTACGACAACATTTGATTAGATTTAATGTGACCGTGAGTTCATGCTGATCGTCGTTGTTACCGTTGCCGTTGCCTGCCACTACTATGAGTTTGTGCTGATCACCGTTGTCACTGACGCCACTGCCCCCACCGCCGTGATCACTGGTGCTTGATTTGGGAGAAAGGTATAAGAACTATTGATTTGAGGATGAGACTCATTACATAGGCATTTTAGAGACTTCACATTTAGTAAGGGTATTTTCGTATTTAAAATAAAATATAGTAGCTGACATCAGCATAGAAGGTATATTCCTTAACTGAGACTGATGGCAAGGGGTCCAAGTCCAATTTGGTGAAAGAGAGGGGGTATCCCTCTAATATTGGCATTCTCCAGGGGGTGGCGTTGTAAATTACCCTTTTTTTTATAAGGGAAAATGACTTGTGTGGAGGAATGTGATTTTTGCACCCAATCATATGGGGGCACGCGTGAAATGATCATCCCGCTCCCCATATAATACAAAAATAACATCCCTGTCAATGCTTCTTTGTGCATTCCGATTGGCTCTCGTGGACTCATAGGTCCCCTTCCACCTTTATGAAAACATTAGCTAGAAACGAACCAAAAAAAAAAAAAAAAAAAAAAAACTGGAGAATAGAAGCTGCTGGTTTCTTGTCTCTCCATGCCTTTACTTTTACACATAATTAACATTATTTAACTCTCTCTCTCTCTCTCTCTCTCTCTCTCTATATATATATATATATATAATGGTTTAAGTAGTAATTGACCATTTACCAAAAAAAAATAGTGATCGACCTGAACGGTTCATTGCATCGACCGGAATCTAGATCAGCCACTGAAGATTCATTTGAGTCTTAGAGAGATCTTCATCTCAAAACTTGTCTGGACTCTTGAGTCTTGAGTCCCCGGTTAGCAAAAAGGGGAATGGCTAAAAAACAAAAATAGACGGTACGGGTTTTAAACAGTAAAATTCTTCAAACAATACGATCAAATAAATAGTCAAAACAACAAAGAACAACAAAAAAGAGAAAATGAACGGTACACGTTTTAAACATGTAGATTTCAAACAAACAAGACTAAAAAAACGGTAGTATACTCGTATAAATTAAGGAATTATTACATGAATACTTGCATCTAATGTTCAAAACAACTACAGTATCCAACACTATTGCATATATATCTCATGTCTTATTATAAGTTTTATGACATATAATTGAATATAGGGCTGTCAAACGGTGCAGTTTTGGTTATTCGGTTTGATTCTAGTTCGGTTTACATTTTGATAAGGTAAAACCAAAATCGCACCGGATAGGAATAAAGTAAAATCATAATCGTTTTAATCTGGTTTCGATTTTAACGGTTTTTAATCGGTTTTTATTATTCGGTTCACAACTGATTTACATGGGGTTAATAGTGTCGTTTTAGAAAATGGTTTGCATCCTACAACTAGTGTGAATGCTACATATACTAAATTTTCTAAAGATTTAAGACAACATACATTTATTTTGCCAAGGACAATATACTTTCTATATAAAAGACTACACATATTATAACTGATTAACTATAATCATAGAAATTAAAAAATCAAGAAGTGTGATTGTGTGAAAGTGAAGCTCCCTTCTCGGTTAGTACTTTGTTTCTTTTTTTTTTTTTCTCCCTTTTTTTTTGTAAAGACCCATTGAAATTCAAAACATTTTAAGTCTTTAATACTAGGTGCCGATTAACCATCGATTTTTCGGTTCCATTTAGCTCGAAACCTGAATTATGGCCTATAAAATCAAAACCGGATCAATTTATAATGGTACGATTCGGTTTGGTTATAACCGATCGGTTTCAATTCCGATAAATGGTTTCGGTTATATATTGACACCCTTAATTGAATATCATCCAACACCAATTCTAGATTCATACACCACACATGTCCAAGTTTTATTGAACAATGTGGTTTGGCTATGATATTATTCATTGTTGTCAACATAGCCAACACACTCTTGGAGTAATGTATGTTCAGTTTGAGTTGGGAGTCATCACTTTATAAACACATTTCAGTAAATGCATTAGTTTGTATCTTAATTTTAGGATCAATACATTGATATTGAGTTGAAAGTGATATCATGAGAAATATAAGCCATTGAGTTAGCTTCAAGTCGGCGAAAGAATCAAGTCGATCAGAGTTCGGGAGAGAGAGATATAGTCAATTAAGTAGACATTATGTTTAACAAGTTAAGTCTTAAAAAAGACCAAAAAAGGGGAACGTGTTTAAACGCGTTTTAAACATGTTTAGAACGGGAATACTTGCCGTTTGAAGTTTTTCTAAGTATCTTTGGGAAGCATACAAAAAAACGTGTTTTAAACGGTAAAAAATGAGAACGTGTTTAAAACGGAGTTTTAAACGTGTTTTTGCTAACAGAGACTCTTGACACTACCATCAATGTGGCCCACGAAGTAAGAAATCCTTTTGGGAGTTGTTCAACATGCAACAAAAACATTATGGGCATTTACGTCACTCACTATTTACAACGGCTAGTTGGAAGATCATCCTTAAATATGGAAAGATACTGTTGCTTGTGCATGCCTTCCAAGGCTCCGCCCCCTCCCATCCATCTACATAGAGGGGGAGAGAAAGAGAGACAAAACCCATTTGAAGTTTAAGAGAGGCCTTGCTGATCTGAAACTATTATGGTTTCGTTGCTCTCCATTTGAAGTTTCAAGCTCGGGGTTTTCATCTGTAGGAGGTGTACGGTAACCATGAAAATAGAAGAAAACCTCTCCGAAAGGTATATCGTTTTTGCTTTTTGACCATTTTCAGTTCCTTCAGAAACTTTTGTTTTGTTTTATTTTTGAGTCTGGGAGTTTGGACTTCTTGTATGATTTTTGTTCTTATCGAAACTTTCATTTAGTCAAGATGAATTATATACAAGAAGGGAGAGGGATTGACACTCTCCTCTGTTACAAGATGCTGACCTCTAACTGTTAACCACCTAACTAATCAGATAACTAACTAACCAATAAAGACAATGAATCTTGAACTGACTCAGCTAGCTTGTTACAACAGAATAATAGAGAGCATTACTCTCTTACATCACCCCCTCAAAGGCAGCGTCAGAGCAGTGACGGTGAGTTTGGAAGTACATCAGCCAGCTGATCGACAGTAGACATGTACTGAACAGATAGTTGTTTGCTGGTCACTAGTTCCCGAACAAAATGAAAATCAATTGCTACATGCTTGATACCAGTATGCAATACTAGATTTGCTGCTAGATATGTAGCCTGAGATTGTCACACCAGAGGACAGGTATGGCTGAAAGAGGTACACAAAGTTCAGACAGCAGGCAACGAATCCAAAGAATTTCAGAAGTAGCATGAGCAAGACCTCCATACTCCGCTTTTGTACTTGGGCGAGCAATTGTGGCTTGTTTTTTTGAGCTCTAAGACACAAGTTTAGGTCCAAGATAGATACCATATCCACATGTAGAGCGTTGGTCATCCACATTTCCTGCCCAATCAGCATCAGAAAATGCTATGAGGATAGCACAATTGAAGGGGCGAAGAAGAAGACCCTTAGTGATAGTGTTCTTCAAGTAACGAAGAACTCTTTTAACTGCTTTCCAATGCTCAATGGAAGGGCAATGCATAAATTGGCACAATTTGTTCACCGTAAAGGCAATTAACGTGAGATATTGTAATGCACCAACCACACTTCGATTCTCGGTACCATCAAGAAGAGGTGTTCTTGAAGACTTGTTAAGGAAACCTTAGTGGCCATTGGTGAAGTGGTGGGCTTGGCTCCCAACATATCTGTCTTTTAAAGGAGATCATGTATATACTTGCACTGAGAGATGTAAATTAGAACCAAGCTCATGAACTTCAAGTCCAAGAAAATAGTGGATTGGGCCCTAGGTCCTTAAGGGCAAATTCATTAGCCAGCTGCTGAATGAGAGATGTAATAGAGGTTGAATTAGAGCCAGTAATCGATATATCATCGACATATATCAGAAGCAAAATTGTTTCTCCATGGAGATGCATGATAAACAGCAAAGCATTAGATTAAGATGCTTGAAACCCCAATTTCAGCAAATAAAAACTCAGCCTTTGAAACCAAACCAACCCATATAGGTATTTTTGAAGTAAACATACATGATTTGAAAATGTAGGATCAATGAACGCTTGAGGTTGAGCCATGTAGATTGGTTCATCAAGAGTGCCATGTAAGAAGGCATTGTTGACATCTAACTATCGAATAGGCCAATTGTGCATTAATGAGAGAGAGAGAGGATTGTCAGTATAGTAATGGGTTTGACAACTGGACTAAATGTCTCACCATAGTCAAGTCCTTCTTGTTGAGTGAATCCTTTAGCAACGAGTCATGCCTTGTACCTTTGAATGGAACTATTGGCATGTCGCTTGACTTTGTAAATCCATTTGCAGCCCACAATATTCTGTTTGGGTGAAGGAAGACAGAGTACCGAAGTTCCATTCGTATCAATGCATTGTACTCCTCATTCAATGCATTTCGCCGTTGAGGATGTTTAAAGGCTTGGGTAAAGCACGTAGGCTCATAAACATCTGTGCTGACATTGCTGAGAAGTGCTAATGGAAGAGGGTGACGAGAAGAAAGTAGTGCTTTTGGCTTTCGAATACCGCTCTTCAAGCGAGTTTGCATTGGATGGGAAGGTAATGAAGGTGTAGGGACTGAAACAGTGGTAGGAGGAGGTATAGAATCAAAAGAAGTTGATGTAGGAATTTGTTATGGAACCAAGTTCAAGGGAGAAGAATTTGAATATGATGAGTAAGAGGAAAGAACAAAATATGAAGGAGAAATGGGTGCAGCAAAACCAACAAGGAAAATAATTGGGGGATGGGACAAAACAGGAGAAGAAGTAGGGATCAAAGAAAGTGAAGTATCAAGAACAGACATAGAGGAACAAGGATAAAAAGTTTCATCAAATACTACATGCCTGTAGACATAAGTCTTGCCAATGGATGGGTCAAAACAATTGTAACCACGATGAGAGGAGCTATAGCCAAGGAACATGTAAGGTCGAGAACAAAAGTCAAGCTTATGTTGATTATATGGGCGGAGCAGGGGGTAACACTTATACACAAAAAAACGAAGAATAGTGTAATCAGGAGGTCAGTGAAACAATTTTTCGAAAGGAGAAATATGTTGAAGAACATGTGTGTGCATTCGGTTAAGTTTAGCATATTCTAACCCATTTGAAGAACTTTAATTTTGCAACCAAGTAGATTTTCAATTTGAGTATTAAAATGAATGAAAACAGAGGCAACAACAGATTTATTTGTGATAGGAAAAATCCATGTCAACTTGGTGTAATCATCTAAAAAAATGTACAAAGTATCGAAAACCATTAGATGTTACTAAAGCAGGCCCCCAAATGTCTGAAAATACAAGATCCAGAGGTTGTTTGCTGCAGTGTGAGGACCTTTTAAAAGGAAGTTTGTGAGATTTGCCAAGTTGACACGAAGAGCAAATGCTACTGTTTTGAGGTTGACTGTGAAACGAGAGATGATGACGAGAAACAATGCTTCGAACCATCTTTGGTGTGGGATTTCCAAGGCGACTGTGCCAAACAAATAAAGGTACCTATTCCCCAATGTAGGGGTGTCAAACCCAAGACCGACCCGACTAAACCGACCGTTTATAGACCGGCTAGGCCAGGCCTAGCCCGTTTATTAAACGTTTCAGGCTTGAGCCCGGCCCGTTTACAAACAGTCAGTTTGGGTTTTGCTGCTAGGCCCTTCGGGCGCCCGCCCAAGACCGATTGAATGAGACACAACCGAGACCGGCCTATTGTGCACTGACCTATTTGTAAAGTAATAATATATTAATAATCTAGCATTATTATATTCATACTGGATATTTATATTAAATAATTTATGATAGATATGTCCTCTTCTCCTGCTTCTAACATATTTGGATTAATTAATGGTGCATGCGTTGGGATTAATTAATGGTGAATGCGTTTTCTTAATGTTATATTAAAATGAAATGGTTGGTCTGTATACTCCTGATTTCTTGTCATATTTTTTGGCTTGCATGATCAGAATTAAGTGGGCTAGAATATAAGAGCACATTTTAAAGAGACCCGTTTAAAAACCAGTTAAAGCCCGTTTAACATTAAACATGTCTGCAGCCTGGTTAAGGCCCTACTAAAGCCCGATTAAGGCTTAATTTTAGTAGCCCGATTATAACCCTAGGCTGACTGACCGAATATAAAGTGTACCATGCCCTCACTAATTAAGCCTGATTAGTTAAATGGGCGGACACGATACAGCCCTTGAAATTCTTCAAGCGCGATTAGGCCTGATTGAGACTGGACCAGCCCGATCGGTTGACACCCCTAAGCCAATGTGAGCTGATTTGGATGAAGAAGAAGAGGAAGCAGGTAGAAGTTGATAGAGCCCATTATACATTCGACCTTGTAGAAGGATCTTCTTTGTGATGGAATCCTTGATGAAGAAATAATTGGAATGGAGTTCACAAAATACATCATTGTCTCTAGTCAATTGATATACAAGCAATAAATTTTTGGAAATAAGAGGAACATGAAGCATATCATCGAGTGCTAAAGGAGTTTGAGTAGTAGGAAGAAGAGCAGAACCGGTGTGATGAATAGACAAACCAACTCAGTTACATGTTATTACCAACATGTAACTGAGCTGTACCATGACAAGCAACTTGAAGCTCAAGATTTGCTAGATCAGAAGTGATGTGATGTGTTGCAGCAGAGTCTGGATACCATCCTTGATCAGCAGCATAAAAGGGATTGTTAGGTTGAACAAGAAGACCCTACAGTGAAGAGGATGAACCAGTGCCTTGGCTTTCATAGTGATGCCAGCAGCTAGAGGCAGAATGATTTACTTTCCCATAGATTTGACAAGTTATCCTAGGTTGCTCTGGGGCATTTGAATTGAAATGAGGAGGGCGACAACCCGAACCCTGATATGTTCCACCTTTGTTGAAGGATCGACGTCGGCCTCGACCACGATAAAGTTTGGTTAGATCGATAATCAGAACCCCGAGAGAAAACGCCTCTATTGAAAGAATTTGAACTATCGGAATTTGGATGATCTTTGTTGGATGTGCGAGTGTGAGACAGATTTGCAGACAATGGTGCACTCTCAATTTGGGGAATATTAACTTCTGTAATCCGCAATTTCATACTGTACAGATAACCATATAGGTCATCGAGAAGAATTGGATCATCTCGAGTGGAGATTGCTGTAACCAGTGATTCATAATCAGGACCCAATCCTCCAAGAACGTATAGAACAAGATCATCGGAAGAAATTGGCTGACCTGCACCTGCTAGATTGTCAGCAAGAGTCTTAATCTTCTGTAAGTACTCTTCCATAGAAAGGTTTTTCTTTTTGATTGTCTGAAGTTGGAGATGAAGTTGCATAAAACAAGCCTTGGATTGGGAGGAAAATTGCCGCTCAAGGGTTTGCCCTTTGAGGAAGATAAGCCAACAACATGAACCAGAATGGCCTCAGAGAGAAAAGACAAAAGCCAACTTAAGATAAGGTGATCTTGCTTGATCCAGGAGGCATATGAAGGGTTTGTCGCCTCTGGACATGGAAAAGAGCCATCTACATAGCCAAGATGATCGTGACCTCACAATAATGGCAGAAATTGTGACTTCCATAGTAGATAATTGTGCCAATCAAGTTTAACTGACAGGAAATGCTGAAAATTTGATGGAGAAGGGGTGAAAGAAAAAGGTGTTGAAGGTGAAGATGGTTGCCCAGACATGGCGTCTGATACCATGTTGAAGACTGTAATTCTAAGTTTAAAACTCCAGTCCGATTTCATTAGTTGAGATGAATTATATACAAGAAGAGAGAGGGATCGACACTCTCCTATGTTTCAAGATGTTGACCTCTAACTGTTAACCACCTAACTAATCACATAACTAACACATATTTTAGGTTTTAAGTTGACATTGAGTTTGAATCCTAAATTGGTTTCTTGTGGCTTTCATTTTCAATTTCGTTTCTTTTTTTTTTTTTTTTTGGGTGTCTTTGTGCCGTGGTTGATCTTTCTCTTGTGTTTTTCTGCTTTCAACTAGGGATTTGGTCAAAGGATTCTTACTAATCATACTTTTTTGTGAAATTGGAGTCCTTTAACCCAACTTCTCTTTTACCCTGTACGTGAAGGATAGCTAGAACTAAGCCACATTAGTGGAAGCCACCAAAAGAAGTCTTTTCTTTCACTAAAAGGTGTCCAATTTTGATCTTTAGGTCCCTGAAATAGATGGAATACATAGACACATAATAGTTACACCTATTAACTCTCTCATGGCTACTTCTATCAGAAATCATTATCGAGAAACCATTATACTTGCTTCTTATCTAACCAGACCACATAGCATTATTACCATCCTTATGGTGGTTTCAACTGTGGACATGATGAGCTTGGAGTTATCTGAGGTTGGGATCATAATTTGGACAATTTAGACCACAATTGCATCTTTTTATCTTACTAGCACCTGGGGAATGCTGATGTCATTGAGGTGGGAAACAGTAGGATCTTGGTTTATTAGGACGTGCATCCGTATGATCATTCCCTATCAGTGCAAAGTGAAGGCTTTGTATATTGAAGTGTTTCTTTTCAGTTCTTGAGTTTATAAAATGACATTGTAGATATAAATTTTTATCACCTCTTGTGTTTCCATCTTGTTATAATCCTTGTCTGACCACTTAGGACATTTCAGATGTCCTTTTTCTTTCCCTTGTAGTTATTGAACATGAGATTGCATATTTGCATCTCTTCAGTTAGAGGTATGTAACTATGAGAAATAACTTTTATTTGATGAGAACTCATTTTTTTTCTTTTAATGCTTTCATAACTTCAACTTGGTACAAAATTGACAGGAGAAGATATTAGTGATAGAGATCAAGAACACTGCTAAGACTGGCAATGAGGTGAGTTAATCTGTTCGTGGACCACAAACTTGATACAGCATCAGTCCAATCAATCATTGTTCATCTTTTGCCTAAAGAGTGACAATTTAGAAAATTGTTCGTGCTGAATCACTTCCTATTGATCTACTTCAACTCGAATTATCTGCATCCAAAGACTTAAAATGCTCAATGGAGGATTTAAAATCAGACAAACATTAAATTTTGAACAATTATCTACTTTCTATTTGGATGGAGTTAAAAGAATTTATGTTGTATCAGTTGATCAATCTAACCAGTTGGTTGTAATTAATTACAAATTTTTCTCTTGGGCAATTACGGCCCCCTCCCCTATACTATGTATGGCCTTATTACGTATATACACGTGTTTTCAGAAATTACACCCCTTCCCCTAAGACTGACGGTGTCAGTCTAGTATTAGTTTTGAAATGTAAAAGACCATTTTACCCTTAAACAAAACATCCTAAACCAATATGGATCATAGTCATCTAGCTCATAATGACTATCTGCTTCATTACCATGGCCACTCTCTTAAACCCTGTCACAATATCAGAAAATTCAGCATCAATTTCACTCTCATTTAAGTCACCATGGTCATCAGAATGATACACAACGTCCTCATCACTAGCATCTGAATCATCAACTGATATAATGTCACACATGTCACTTTAATTTCCTCCCTTGCTTATTGCACCCTTACCAGTATCTCTAGCTTCCTTATTTGCTTCACCCTTACCAGGCTTGCTAGCTCCCTTGTTTCAACACTGTTGGTGAACTGCCCTGAGAGTTGTCACTTGCACAGGCAGTTGATTGAAACCTACTCCTAGCAGTTGCATTATGTGAATTACCCTCAGAATGTCCTAGCAGTTACACCATCAGTTCCTCCACTAGCCCTTCCAGTAGACATAGTCCTAGCCCTTGCATTGGGTACATTGTTTGCATTTCCAGTGGCACTTGAATTGCCGATAGCCCTTGAAGATGTTGTATTCCCGCTAGCCTTTCTATCAGCAAAAGCATTACTACGAGCCATACACTAAAACCACCTCTTCTGACTGTGTGCTTTGCCATATTGGTTCCCATTGACTGGCCTCCATAATTACCACCATCCATTGCTGAACAATCATCATATGCAGTGTTGTCTCTGGTAACAACTTCTTTGGAGTGTAAATTGATGGTATATTTAGAAGCTTCCTCATCAGTCCATTGAAGATTAGACATAGTCACTCTTATTAAATCTATATGTGAATTCGAAAAAAAAACAATCCATACATAGAGTTATCATCTTCCAAAACTACCTCTTCATTGTTTGGGAGTGTAGATTTCAGTTTGAAAGTAATTGAATGGCCTGTTGGGACATGATCAATTATTGTGTTGTAGACTTCACATAATATCCAAATAGTTGTACCTATCTAAGTCTACAATCTTCTGTGCATATCTATCCCGCCAATTAAACTCAACTTTACATCTCAAGTCCATTGCTATACAAGTGACAACGAACAAATGATTGGATGCATTACAAATATAGATGATACAAAATCAAACTTAGAATACATCATACATTTTCTGGTGGCCATTAAACGCAATGTCTTGTATGTTAGCATACTGAAATCATGCAGAAGATTGTTACTTATTGTTTTTGAGTCTCTGCAAATTGTTTCAAGGTGTATTTTGTTACTTACTGAAGCCCCAAGCCAATAACTACATGTATTGATTCTTTAGCTTAGAGAAGATTGTTTGCTTGAATTGCTTCAATTGAAATCCAGAATCTATGCAGCATGTAAAGGATGCTCAATGGGACTAAATTAAAAGAATTTCATCTAATTCCACTAGCAGTGATGCAATAATCCATGTTTTATATAGAAGAATACCATTTGTAGGGACTGAGAAAAAAAAAATAAAAAATAAAAAATTTCCATCCCTACAAACACCACTCCGTCAATGGGTTGCTGTCTTTGTAGGTCCATTCTGATTTCTAGTCTCAGCAATGCAGATTTAGTAAGAGGTCTACCTTGAAACAGCTCAGTTTTGACTACCATGGCTTGAGTACTTTGACAGCTCGGAATGTAAGTTGATAATAGATTTTAGTAGTGTTTCACTTTGTCAATGAAGGAAAGTTTTTTGGAGTCACTGAAGAGTTTGTATCAGTCACACATGACTCTGGGTCTGTTGTACTCAAAGTTCATTCACTGGAATGTGAAACCCAGTTATAGTCAAGAATTCCTAAAAATCTAATTTAGATCCACCACCCCACAAAGGAAGTAGGGAGAAGGAAGAAGAGTTGGAAATCCCCTAATTTATATGCTCTGTTCATCCTAATTTTTATCCTTTAAAACCCTAAAAAAGTGATTCATGCCACCCCCACAAAGGAAATAGGAAGAAGGAAGAAGAGGTGGAGACCCCCACAAAGGAAATAGGCTGAAGGAAGAAGAGGTGGAAATCCCCTAATTTATATGCTCTGTTCATCCTAATTTATATCTCTTGAAAGCCTTAAAAAGTGATTCATACCACCCCCACAAAGGAAATAGGAAGAAGGAAGAAGAGGTGGAGATCCCCTAATTTATATGCTATGTTCATCCTAATTTATGTCCCTTAAAACCATAAAAAAGTGATTTATACCAAAGAACACAAAAAAAAAAAAGGAGATACTTGCCGTTGAAGCCAATAGTTGTTCAGTTGTAGCTTCAACCGAAGCTTTGGTGCCTTGATAGAGTGGAGAAGTTTGCTGGCGCAAGGACTTCACAAAGTGTGGAGCTTCGTCGAGGCTGCGGTGCTCTCTACTATTCTCTGTTGTGTGGTGTTTGATGTTGCTCTCTGATCTTCTCAACTTCGTTGGAATCGTTCCAAGTTAGCTGAAGCAGGTTGAAAAGAATGAAGCAAGTTGAACGAAATTCAGCTCTTTTTAGTTGTTTTCGAATGGAAGGGTATATACGTAAGTTGATGTGCATATAGGCATTTTTGGTACTAGAATGTATGATATTAGGTGACGTCACCAACTAACAGTCCCAATTTCACGGAGACTAATGGATTGGACCAAATTGTAAGAATCTTAGAAAATACAAGGGAGGGGCGTAATTTTCCCTTGTTTTATTGTTTGGAGAGCTATGACGAATTCAACCCCTAGAGTTCCTTGGTGTAAGATGGTTTGATTTAACTTCAATATTCCTAGACATTGTTTTATTGTTTGGAGAGCTATTACCAATTCACTTCCTACTCAGGAGTTTCTCCTTCAGAGAAATTTGTTTATTCGTATTTGTTCCCTTTGTTGGAACTCCTTGGAAAGTGTTGACCACATTTTTCTTTTCCTGTCATTTTTCCAAATATGTTTGGAAAGACATTCTTATAAAGTGTTGGTCCTATCCTAGAGTGATTATTTTGTCATAGAATAGAGTGGATCTTGAAAAAAAAAATGAATGGAAAATCTCCTTGTGACATCATTGATAAGTTGGCTTTTGGTGCTGCAATTTATCATGTTTGGTGGAAAAGGAATAAAAGAAGATGGTCTTTCCATCATTTTTTGAGCTCAGAAACTTAAGAAATAGGCATCTTGGCTATTCTTGGGATCTTCCTCTCGTTTTCCCCTGGCTTTTGATTTATCATCCTTTTGATTTTGTTTCTTCCCCGTCAGGGTTTTTGGGTGTATCAACCTTTTGATTTTGTTTCTTCTCCCCTGGTTTTTTATGTATCCTCCTCTTTGTTGGTTGCTACTTCCCCTCCCCATGTTTGTTGTATCTCTATTTAATGCTTGTTTTGTTTCTTTAGTCTAGGGTCTGCCCCTTGGCTAGCCATCTTGGCAGATGTGTTGTATATACAAATAAGACATTTGAGGGTCCTATTTTAGTAGAGTATCTCTAAACTTGGATTTCATTCACATAACAAAATCCATTATTGGAGTGGAGTGACATCTATTTGTCACTGGATTGTCCACAATTAGTTTCAATGGATGTGCTCATAATACAGAAACCACTTGTGCAAGTTTCCAGCAGGCTTAATTTGGATCACTAACATTTCTGTTTAACAATCGACTAAAAAAAGTGTCTACAAAGAAATTTTCGATGGATGAGCTCATAATACAGAAACCACTTGTATGTTTAACAGAAAACTGTGATCATCCTTACTAGTGTTTCATCCATAATTGCAAGGTCTTAGCACCCATTTGGCCATCTTTGCTGACATGGGATTCAAATTGTAATTGATTGAGACTGACCCTAAACCCAATTCCGAGTTTCTAAACCTCGGCAGCATTACATTGCTGCTAATTGAAGGGATTGGATATTATTGCTGTTAAAATTGATGGATGATTTATATCTTAGATGGTTCAAAACTAAGGACCGAATTATTGTCGTATCGTGCAATATTAGGAATGGTGATTCTAAACTCAAGCGTGGATATACATATATTTGTTTATTGAACTGGATCATCTGAGAATACTTCTTTTTTTTTTTTTTCTGATGATTCAGTTCTCAGTTGTATAATGAACAAGATTTTGAATATTGCAATTCATGCCCAGACTTGGGAGGTCCTTATTCTTCATGTTAGGTATTATGGGTTTTGAAGTTCTATTGGTTGACGTTGGCAAGTTAGATATCAGTGCATAGGCTCATGGTATTTACTTGTGAATAAAAGGTATGCTCAATAAGAACCACTTCTTATAGTTTCCAAAGTGTTAAAAAAATATGCTTTTGAAGTGTTTCAGAAATTGTTTTTCTGTCCAATCAGTTGATGAGATTCGTTGTTTATGTCATTTTGATGCACTAAGATGGTGACAGGACAAAATCCTACATGGTTCAATCTTCTTCCTGCCATTGTTTCCATATAGGAGACCATCATTGTCAATGATAAATTCACAAACTTCTTCCCGGTGCTCGGTTATGATGGCAGGATAAATGTCTTCCACCACAATACACAGATAGAACCTGCATCTCTATCTGGAACCCAACTTCGGAAGGCCAACCACCGTGATGGAGAGCTTTAAGAAGGTCAAGCGCGCACTACGGATTGGCACCGCTGCTTTTCTGCCTGTGTGACTGCAACAGTTGGCTCCTCTGCTATCTCTCTGTTCAATCGTTAGAATGGTAGCAATATTTTACAGCTTCATTCAAAAGCATTCGCTGAAGTGGTGGTGGGAGAGTGATGTTTTGCCTCTTTCTTAAGCGGCTCTTGGTCATTCAGTTCACCAAACCTGAACCCTTCCACCAAGAAGACAATTGGAGATGCCAGTGTGATCACGTAGCTACCAGTCACAATGGGAAAGTGATGGAGGTTACGGACGGGAGTGGAGAAGTGATGGTGGGAGAATTTGTGTTCTGGTGGTTGTTCTATTTTCTCTTTACTCATATTGATCACAATATATACCCACTCGCATCGAACCATGTTCCAATTTTGCCATTTGCTTTACTTCAAAAATTATGATAATGCCTTATAATTTGTATCAAAGTTCAAATTAGGCCATAATTGATGACTCAAACCACATTCCAATTTTATCATCTACATTAGCCAAACAAGACAACCAGAACTTATATGGTAACGCTAAAAAAAAAAAGTTTCTGTAACTAAGAAGAAACAAGAACTTGTATGGTTCGTACTTAACAGAAACATTTTTTGTTGTGAAAACAATAATTACATAAAATGCCACCTACACCATTCTCCATCATTCTTATTACGATTATTGATCTTCTTAAGGAAATGACCATCTATCTCTTCACTATCCTTCAACAATAGGGTGCAAGTGGGAACATCAAATACTATCTAGTCATTCCTCCCCTCAATATAAATGGCTTCTTAAGGCAAATTCTGTACTTACTATATGTTCAATCTAAGTCATGGGTTTGAGTTTTGAGAGGGGCTAGGATTTCAAAAAGATCTTGTTTCTCAACTTAGATAGTGGTCAACTCAAAGCCACCAACTCTTAGATAAAACCATGATAGACTAAATGATAGTTAAGGCTAAAAGAGTTTTCCAAACCATGGATACCATTTTCTGTAACCAGCAATTTCTTATCTAATTAGATAAGATGGTGTTCAGGTTTAGGTTGGATTTCATATTTTAATCTCAAATTCAGAAAGATTTCTGAATTTGCAATCTGCAAGTGTTTTCAAAAACCAACACTGAACAAATACAAAACCAGAAGGATGAAATTAATTACCCTCTCCAGAAACAACAACATCCCATATCATTTAACTCCAAAAGGATAACAAAGCAGCAAAGCTTCATCTTTTGAACACACAAATTTTATATGTGAAGGATGAAATTACACTTTTCTAGAAACTACCCAACTTGCTCTATCTAATTATGACCATTTTCTCAAATGCTTGAGAGTTGAGAGAAAAGAATAGAGAAAAAGGAAATCAGAGAAGGAAATTGGTTGCCCTGCCTTGCAATATTTCACCTTTCTATCCTTCAAACCTGAATAAATCTCTGCGGTTCAATTGAAATACCAAAAACCCATCTCGTTTCCCTCCTTAAAAAAATCCATCTTGCTTTCTTGCTCCATAAATCCATCATAATTGGTACCGTTGACGTCCGTACCTGAAAAGCCTAAAATCGAGCTCGAATTCTTTGGAGTAAGGCTTTGCTTGATTTCAATTCTTTCCTTCGCCCCTTTCTGGTTCCTGAAGTTTCTTCTTCCAGTTGAGAGAGAGAGAGAGAGAGAGAGAGAAGATAAGAAGAAGAGGAGGAAGAAGAAGCAGAAGAAGGTACCTGAGATTTCCTTCTCCTAAACGTCAAATGATGGGATGTCACAAGAGGCTAGGGTTTTGTGTGATTGAAGAAGATGAAGATCATTCAACGATTGTAGGGCAAGTTTATGTTTTAAATGGAAAATACCACTTATGCCCCTCGTCTCTTAAAAGCACCCATTGTTTGTCCTCCTTTTGCTCATAATCGATTCTGAGAATAAAAAGCTTGCTTTTCATGCTCCAGAAAAATGACTCCAAAGCCTTAAAAGTGCTTGGTTCATTTCAAAAAATTAAGAAACTGAACCGGTTTACCATACAGTTTTTACCCCATTTCTGTTCCAAAAAAATGAAAAAACAACAGAATCCATTTTTTAGAACGTTACAGTACAGAGCCCCCGAAAAAAAAAAAAAAAAAAAAGTGGGTTACAACTTTGACACTAACAGATGTGTTGATTAGCCTGACCCTTCAACAAAGAACTTTATAGGCTTAGGTTGTCTAACAAATCAAACTGCAGGATGCTTAGCCTTCACATTTTGCTGCTGTGAAATAAACTCATTGAACTGCTTAGCTTTCTGCCTCATACTCAAAATCATCTCCTCAGTAATGTCATATATCTGCTTTGGTAAGTTAACCTCCAAATTGTCAAACCACTCTCCTAGTGTCATCTTCTCCAACCCCTTTCCATCATCAACCTTTACAGAATTCTCTTTAACTACAGCTGTACTCACCGGATCCGTACCAGTATTCTTCTGTGAATTTGATCCATCCAGCTGAGCCCCATCAACAGGTATCGACACATGGGCTGAAGTCTCTTCTTCAGAAGCCTTGGTCCTTTCAGGCACCACTCCTGCATGCTTCTCTTCTACATGAACCACAGTCTCTAGTTCTCCACAACTCTCTCGACCTAAATTTTTACTTGCAGAAATCTTTGGAAGCCCTGAAACAGAAACAGAAACAGAAACTGAAGCTTCGTCATGCTGTGAAGATCTAGTCCTTCTTAGAGTCGCTCCCCGTCTTGACTTCTGTTCAACAGGAGCTGCGTTTTCTTGTTCTCTGAAGCTATCTTGAATTGTGTTGGGGCTTTTAGTAATGTCATGAACCTCAGAAATAGATTCTCCAGGTTTAATCTTTGATGCCCTCGTCCTCTTTGAAGCCCCTCGCCAAGTCAAATTCTCTTCAACATCGATCACATTCTCTGATTCTCTGCTGCTTTCCTTACAAGTATCCTCTAAATTTGATCCACCCAGCGTAGCATCAGCAACATGAATTGATACAGGGGCTGAAGTTTCATTCTCTGAGGCCTTGGTCCTTTTAAGTGCCATTCTTCCCCCCTGCTTCCTTCCTACATGAGCCTCGTTCCCTGGTTCTCTACAACTCTCTTGGCGTAAACCTGAAATTTTAGGAATTTTTAAAACCTCTGAAACAGAAACTGGAGGTTCATCATCATCAACATCCTTAGAAGATCTAGTCCTTTTCAGCACTCTCAGACTTGGTTTCTGTTCAACAACTGGAGCTGAATCCTCTGGCTCTTTGCAGCCCTCTTGATCCAAATTGGAACTCTCAGTAATCTTATGAACCTCAGAAACAGACCCAGCAGGTTCATTCTCCAAAGCCCCTTGTCCAGTCCAATTCTCACCAACAGTGACTACATTCTCCTGTTCTCTATTGTTTTCTGGTCCTAAATTAGAATTTTCATGTATCTCAATCCTCCTCCCTGCAGCTCCTCGACCTCGACCTCGACCGCGACCCCGCCCCTTCGCCTTTGGTAAAGGAGGCAAGATGTTTGCTACCCCACGATCTTCTACTTCTAAATTCGATTTAACAGGAGCAATTCGAACTTCAGAGCCATTTGCTAGAGGATCCTCCTTGGGAACCTTCTTTGAAGCCACTCCTCGCTTGGGATTTCTCCTCACTTGAATCTCTGCATTCTCTGCACCTACCCCATTTACATCTTCCACAGAAGCTCCTCTTCGACCCCTTTTGGAACCATTGTCAACCTTGACTTCCTCTCCAATCTTCACCCTAATAGATGTGCACTCCCCAATCCTGATCATGTCCCCGTCCCTCAGATCGTAAGTTAACAAAGCTTGCAAATTAACTTCGTTCAGAAAAGTACCGTTTGAGCTCTCGAGGTCCGAAACCATCCATTTTGCTTCTGTGAACTCGATCAACAGGTGCTTCGATGAAATTCCTGCGTCTTTGATGCAGTAGGTGTTGCCTTTGACGACTCTACCGATTCGAACCACAGATCTATCTTTGCAATCTAGGGTTTCCCCCTCTCGAGGACCCTTCTCTAGTATCAATTTTAAGGTATGTCCTTCCATGTTGACGAGGTTAAAAGTTGAAATGGAACCCTAGAAAGCAGAATTGAAGGATCCTGGAGGAGACGAGATGAAAGTATGTAGGGATTTGGAGACATTCCTCGGGAAGGTTTGTGGTTTCGAGCTCGCAGCCTCTAGAGAAGGAAAGAAAATTCACAAATCAAAAATGAGAAAAGGCGGGAAAAGGCATTGTTGATATTTTCTTGTTAGAATTACAAGATTGCCTAGTCTCAGTTTACCAAATTACACTTTACCAAATTACTTGCACCCCCTTAAAAAAAACAAAAAACAAAAAATTTGACCATTTGAAAAGAAAAATACCAAAGTACTCTTTAGTTTTACCTAAAAGGCGGCTTGACGCCATCATGGCCCCTACACCTAGACACAGTGGGTAGGGACGAAATGACCATCCCATCCATCTTAGTGTTTCCATTGTCCCTAAGTTGGGAAGAAACCGTCTGAAATTCGAATCTCGTACAATTCTGTACGATGCCACCCCAGGCGGTCGACACGTGTAATATTCCATATTCACGGCTCAGATTAATCTATCATTACACAATCTTAAACCAGTGAAAAAACCGTCTTGAATCAAACCATTGGAGAACAAACTGGAACAAACCGGGTCGGTTCATCTTTTTGAAATAAAAGCTGAAATATTTTCCCTATATCCTCTTTCGACTCTCTCTCGATCTCGACTTTCCCTCTCGGTTCTCTGTAACCAAAAGCTCGGACCTGCTCTTTCCCTCGACTCTCCCTGCTGTCTTGACTCTCCCTCTGTTCGTTGCTCGACTCCTCTCTCTCTTGGTTCGGCGCTTGACTTCACTATCGACTCGCTCTCTCTTTGTTACAAAGCTCTGTGCAAAGGTATGTTACACCAACGTTTTCTCTGCACCAACGTATTCTTTTGTTAATGTCATGTTTTCTTTTTTATCTTAACAGCTTACCTTGTTGAACAAATTGTTGATTAAATCTCTATCATTCTATATATCTCTCTCTCAAAAGGCATCAATATGTCTAGATCTGTGATTTAGGGTTTTGAGAACAGGAATGCTGATTTAGGGTTATTTTCATTGGCTGATTTGAGCTTACTTATCTTTAAAATTCCAAATTCATATTTGTGTTTGCTTGTTGTCTCTCTCAAAACCTAAGAGATTTGGGGTTATTTTCCTTGGTTGATTTGAGTTTCTTTTCAAAAAATATTCAATTCCATTATTTTTTATTTGCTTGCTGACTCTGTCAAAACCTAAGAGATTTGTTGTCACTATCCTTGTATTCGAGTTAGAGTATTTAAAATTTTTTTTAATTCCACTCTTGCTCTTGCTTTGTTAAATTCTGTTGAAGTACTGTTACTTTAATGTTTTTTGTTTGTTTTGTCTAGTATGAAGAATGTTAGCATGAATGATGTGAGTGAACCGACTTTTAGGATGTTATTCAATTCAGAACATGATGCATATGATTATTACAACAGTTATGGATGGGCAATGGGGTTTAGAGTTAGGAAGCACTTTCGGAGTAAGAGCAAGAAAGACAAGATGACCATAACATCTAGGGGATTTGTCTATTCAAAAGCTGGTTATCGGTTGAGTGACAAGCGAGACATCAATACTGTTAACCCTCGAGCTGAGATAAGAACAAATTGTCAGGAACGAATGAACATATGTTTGGTTGATGATGGAAAATACAAATGCTCTGACTTTGTGAGGGAACATAATCATAAGCTTCATGTTACATCAACAGTTCATATGATGCGTTCACAGAGGAATATGTTAGACATACATAGGCAGGAAATTGATTTGGCAGATGACTCAGGGATCAGGCCTAGATCCACAGTTGAGTTGATGGATAGGCAGGCTGGTCGGATCGAAAACCTGAGTTGTTTGACCCAAGATGTTAGGAACTATCTCCGCACTAAAAGACAGTGTGCCTTGACATATGGTGAAGCAGGTAGTCTGATGAAGTAATTTGTTAACCAAACTATGAACAACCCATCTTTCACATACTCGTTTCAACTGGACAGTGAAGAATAAATAACTAACATATTTTGGACTGATCCAAAGATGATCATTGACTATGCACAATTTAGAGATGTAGTCAGCTTTGACACTACATTTCGCACCAACAAAGAGTGTAGGTCGTTTGGGTTGTTTGCTGGATTCAATCATCATAGAATGTGCACTCACTTTTATATGATGAGACAGTGGAATCTTTCGAATGGCTGTTTGAGGTATTCACTGAAACACATGGTGGAAAGAAACCTATAACTATATTTATGGACCAAGACAAAGCTGTAGCTAGAGTATTAAAAGAAATGTGGCTCAGACATGGCATGGATTGTGTACTTGGTACTCAATGCAGAATAGCATTACACATTTGGGTCTTATGATGAAAGATGGCTCCAAGTTTCATATAGCTTTAAAGAAATGCATATACCAATACGATGTGGAAGATGAATTCGAGACAACGTGGTATAATTTGTTGAATGAGTATGATATCAAGGATAATGCATGGTTGCAGCGCATTTATGGTCTTAAAAGTCAATGGGCGAAGTGCTATATGAAAAACTCATTCACAATAGGCATTCAAAGTACACAGCTCAGTGAGAGTCTGAACAGTGACTTAAAGGACTATTTGAAGTCAACTTTGGATGTTGTGCAATTTTTTAAACATTTTGAGAGAGTTCTTAACCAGAAGCGTGGTAATGAATTAAAAGCTGAATTTAATGCACGAAACAAGATGCCACGACTTGCAAATTCAATGTCAATTGTACAGAAACAAGTTGGGGAACTCTACACTCCTGTAATTTTTCAATTATTTCAAGAGGAATATAATTGGATAAATGTTTGCACCATCATAGGCCAAACTGATGGAATGCCCTTCTTAAATTTTCGGCTTGGGATTTTTGAAGCAAACTATGAGTATAAAGTATGTTGTAACCCACTTCAAGGAATTGTAGCATGTAGTTGCATGAAATTTGAGGCAAATGGTATTCTGTGTTGCCATTGTTTGAAAGTTTTTGATGTGTTAGATATAAAGCGTATTCCTGAACACTATATTTTGAAGAGATGGACACGGGGAGCAAGAACTATGGTGGTCAATGACAGTAGAGGGAAAGAAGTTGAACAAGATGTCAACTTGGATTGTACGCAACGGTATAAGCGTATTTGTCCTGAACTTATTCAAATAGCATCAGAAGCTTCAAATACAATTGAGGGATACAATTTGGTGAAACATGTTGCGAATGAATTAAGGTTGAAGCTTGGTAATATTAGAATCAACACAATTGATTGCCCTAATATGCCAATATTGCCTGATTTCTCCGATGATGTATACAATGGATTACATTTGAAGCATAAAGAGAAAAGTACAAGAGGTGGTAGACGGTTAAAGAGTTGGGTTGAAAAACAAGGAAAAAAAAAAAAAAAGTGGAGGGCCAAGTAACAGTCAATGATTACAAGAACAATAACCAACACATGCACCAACTCCTACAAAACTGATGGATAATACATATTCCAGTTATATGTCACTTATGGTGAGTAGATTTGGTTTGTTATGTTGTTTGTTGTATTTTTTTATTTTCTTAGTCAATCTAGATTGTCTAATATTCAATGTCACTTGCAGGATTCTATTCCCACATATCATCTCAAGCATCTGTAGCTCATCAATCACTGGATGAAGATTATATTTAGATTCAACTAATGAGGACTATTGTTTTTTTGCTATTAAACACATCCAGTTAATGTCATGGCTTATTTTTGTGATATTAAAACACAAAGTTTTATTGGATCTTTATTTTTGTGCTTGCCAATACATTCAGGATTCTAATTATTTCTATTGATTTTTAGTCTCTACTGTACTAACAATCTTTTTTTATAGGTAAGGAGTCTTTAGCTCAAAATGGTAGAGCACCTGGGTTAATGCCCAGGTTATGGTGGTTTGAATCCACCAAGACTTCGAAAGTGAACGAATGTGTTTTACCTTATTGTTGTCATGTGCTTCTGCTAGTTTATCATTATCTGAGATTTGGCCTCATGTGTTTTAGTTCTCACTAACCATGATGTCATGTGCTTGCATCATACTTTATATCATGAGTACTATATAATTGCTGTGTATAAAACTCCATACAACAACATCATACTTTGATGTCATGTGCTTGCATGTTTGTATTGGAAACTCCACTCATAAGATTGACATGTTCGTAAGAGATACATCATACAGCAACATATGGAGTTAGCCATGTACAATCTTAACAACATTATGGAGTTAACAATGATTAGGCATATTCTCTTTGCAGATTGGATTAGGTATATTCTCTCTGGAAGCCGACTGGTTAGGTTCTTTAGCCGAATAATATCGGGAATTCTCTCTAGAATGACACATTGTTTGGATTAGCCATGTACAATCATAGTTTAATTAGCTATATTCATAGCTGTTTCAACAGTTATAGCAAGTTAGTTTTGCTCTCAGTTAGTTTAATCAACAATAGTGATAAAGTGTGATTTGTTTTGATATAGAGTTTATGGACAGATACTAGGATACAACTAGTCTTAATGAGGTCCAAACCTTATAAAGGCCAGTTGAGTTTCTGGTAAAGGTTTGGTGTCCATTTGTAGGATAGACTCTGTACTTTCTTGTAAAGAATGTCCGACCTGTTCAGCCAAGTTCCAATCTATATAATTATGATAGAAATTGGTTATGGCACTTTACCTTGATTAAATTGTCCATTACTCAATGAGTATGTTTCATCCAAATTCAACATAAATCTTTGTAGAGAAAATTCCTGCAAAATGCTCTGAAATAGTTGGGACAAGGCTTCGTTGAGTTGGGTCATTGAGCCAATTTTTAGAAATGGAGCGGAATCAAGTTCAAAAATAAATTTAAGTAATACAGGGTAGTTCTAAAGGAATACAATATGTATCTCATTGGTAATGTATCTCAATATTGAGGTAGGACTTGTAAGGCAGATAGAAGAGCTGAAGAGATTGGCTTCATTGGTAATGTATTTCAATATTGAAGTAAATGCAAGCTTTGCTTGAAGCTATAGATTAAAAAATTTTCCTTCTTAATAATATAAAGTAACTTAACAGATGCTGAAGTTCAACCCTAAGAATGTTGATTTCGAAATAATATTCAGTGTAATTTGTTTCCTTATGGAACAATTGCTTTGGTAGATGCTTCAGATTTCTCTCCTTTAGCCTCAGGCCCTCACTTCATCATGTCAAGACTAGTGGGTTACTTCATGAAGGCTAGTTTCTATACCAACCAGCCCATACAGAGACTAACCCACCAATGCCCAGTGTGACCACATGGTTGCATAATGGCCCTTACCTCATCCTTTATTTTTCATTTTCAAATCTGCTAACCAGCATGGCAAACCATTTGAGCTCCATCAAGAATCAATACCTACAGGCCACAGTGTATTTACTTAAGAAGCTCATCTAGCAGAGCATGTCTGTGCTTGAGAAGCCGTTTAGAAGATTTTTTCAGCTGTGGCTCTAGACCATTGCTGCCAATATTGTTGGGTCTGAACTTTGCACAAAAGCCAAACAAAACTGAAAAAGTGAAAACAACAGAACTTCCTTGACTTGCCTTATTCTAATGACTCAATTTCAGTTATGGTTCAAAGTAAGGAATGTGAGTCATCCAGCTTGTATTCTATTTATGAATCCAGTTTTGAGGATGGAAGTGGAGCAATGGATAATTATGCAAATGACTTGTATTTGGAATCTTCGGCTAAAAAATCTCTGTCCAGTTTGAATAGTGACCATGAAATGGACGAGACATCTCTTGAGGTTTGTACTGCTGCTTCAAGTTCAGTTAGAGAAAAGTCAGATGGAGCAAATCATGCTGGTTTTGAAATTTCGCCAATCCTCAGCATCCATCTTTCTTATCTCACTTCTTGGGAGTTTTTAGCCTATATAGAAGATGGTAAACCCCTGAAATCGATGGTAAATGCTAAGGCTCTTCTGCTTCTTAATTCAGAATGTCCTAAGATTAATCCATTTTAAAACTCACTCAACAAACGTTGAAGCTGCAGATCTTTCATTTCAAAATAATTCACAAGGGGAATCACCAAATCTGCCATAAAATTAATCGAAAGATTCATAATTTACATTACCACCAATTTCCCCAATTTCCCACAATCTGACATTGTTTCCTATTTGGGATGGATTAAATAAAGAAGACATGCTAATAACATGATATTCAGAATTAGGTAGCTTCAGTTTCCAAAAAAGAAGTGTACAACTTGGACAAAGTGGACTTTTCCCAAAGAGTTGGAGTTTCATGTCACCCTCAAGTCCAAACTCAAGAAATTAGAGTGAAAAAAGATCTTGGTAACAATAGTACATATGTGGCAAGCTCCCTGAAAGGATTTGTATAAGTTGTAATCCATCAGATGGCATAGACCAATGAAACATAATGAAATATACAAAAACATGCTTCCATAAGCTTACTAGTGAAACTTGATGAACATAAAAATGACAAAAAAAAACCCATTGACAACATTGTACACCGCCAGTTGCCTAGGGAGAGTAAAGTGCCAGAACCAGTCTCACCAAAAAGGATTCCATCCAAACATTCTCAAATCCAGAACTGGACCTTAAAAATGCAATTTCATCAATATAAACTATTAAAAAAAATCTCAACTCTTGGTAAACCAGCAGAAGCATATGATGGCAGTAAGGTAGAACACATTCGTTCACTTTCAAAGTCTTGGTGGATTTGAACCACCATAACTTGGGCATTAGCCCAGGTGCTCTACCATTTTGAGCTAAAGACGTTTTACCTACAAAAAAGATTGTTAGTACATTATAGTAACAAGGAAATAATCATAATAATAACCCGATATCTGATTGTTACATGACAGAACCAACTTCATTAACGAAACTGTAGTTCTATTTACAAGGACATTATATAGAAGACATAGCATGAAAGAATTAACACCTAAATATAGAGGAAGATTGTTAAACCATAATAATGGTTGAGTAATGACTGATCCACTACTACTTGGTTCCGCACTTTTGAACTATAGGGTGGTTGATGAATAGTCGAGATGACCCGTGTGTTCCTATTAATACTTTCATTTGAATTACATGCTCCTATGTCTATAGTGTCTATGTAGTTCCTCAACGCTGGGTCCAACCAAATGAAAGAGTCCGGATGTTTTTCACCTAACAGACATCTGTAAAATTGTCATCCAGGATTCTTCAATGTTCGAGAAGTCCGGATAACCATCACCCCTTCACCACAGCTACACATCCGCTGTTGTGCATCCATTTCTGTGTAAAATGCAATACCCCTAAGAGAAGCTTACGTAAAAAAAAGGCTCTAATAGTGACAAAAAAAAATCTAACTGACATGGATATTTGATGGACAACTTACAGTTACAAAGTATGTAATGCTTAAATTAGTATGATATAAGAGAAGATGCCAAAAGGAAACTATTAAAAAAAAAAAAATTAAAGGCAGAAAGCAAACATCAAGGTATGGTATCAAGTGAAAGGCATATGTTGAGTCTTTCATTAAAAATAAAAATAAACTCTCTTTCACTTCAATGTAAGAGATGCTTAGCCATGTCCACATTGGTCCCTAACTCTCCTCAGGAATGTCTGACACAACTTTGGACATGTGACAAATCAATGGGGAAGAACAACCCTTTTCCCCTAATATTTTAGCAGTCAAAACCACAGAGCAAAGGATGCAATCAAAAAATTCTATTAAAAATTGGTGATCCAGGTAAAGCAATACTTGGTATGGTTTTGGTGGGGATTTAATCGTACACTTAATTAAAAAAAAAAAAAAAGATTGACATAACAAATGCATCCACAAGATTGCATAAAAATGAAGGAACTGTTCTTCATACCTTTGCAATGAAGAAGAAATGTTGGTGTAGTAGGGAGCAACGAACAGAGAGAGAGTCAAGAGCATAGAACAGATCGAGAGAGCAGGGAGCGATGAACAGAGGGAGAGTCGAGAGAGCAGGTCTGAGTTTTTGGTCACAGAGATGGTTAGGGCTTCTAGTAACCGAGAGGGAGAGTTAGGGCAGAGAGGGAGAGCTACCGGAGTCGAGCGACGAACATAGAGAGAGTCGAGAGTGTGGAATAGATCGAGAGAGCAGGGAGCGACAAATAGAGGGAGAGTTGAGAGAGCAAGTCCAAGTTTTTTGTTACAGAGAGGGTTAGGGCTTCTAGTAACCAAGAGGGAGAGCTACCGGAGTCGAGCGACGAACAGAGAGAGAGAGTCAAGAGTGTGGAATAGATCGAGAGAGCAACTAGCAGGGAGCGACGAACAGAGGGAGTGTCGAGATTTCAAGGTTAGGGCTTACAGAGAACTAAGAGGGAGAGTAGAGATCGAGAGAGAGAGAGAGTTGAAAGAGGATAGACGGAAAATATTTCAGCTTTTATTTAAAAAAGATGAACCACCCGGTTTGTTCCGATTTGTTCTCCAATGGTTTGATTCAAGATGGTTTTTTCACTGGTTTAAGATTGTGTAATGGTAGATTAATCTGAGCCGTGAATATGGAATATTACACGTGTCGGCCGCCTAGGGTGGCATTGTACAGAATTGTACGAGATCCGAATTTCAGACGATTTCTTTCCCCCCAAGTTCTAGTTTAGGGGTCACATTGCCTTTAGGGAACCCTCTCCCTTTATCAAATTATCTAAAGGGAAAAAATGTCCTTGTTCACGTGGTCCCTACACCAACATTGAGGCGGACATGGCCATTAATATGGGTGGGTTTTCTTGGGTTTTAAAAGGAGAGGGAAATTATTTCACCACACTATATGGCTGTGTTTGGTATCGTTCCAAAAAAACATTTTTGGAGTTTTTTTTTTTTTCGTTCTACTGGAATGAAAAAACGGAATAAAGCGTTTGGTGCATTTATGGTGTGTTTATTTATTTTTTGAACAAAAAGTTAAAAACAAAAAAAAGGGTGGAAATGAGAATTGACAGAACGACAAAAGGTAGTTCTGTCATTCACTCATTCCAGTTTCGTTCCAAAAAATAAAATAAAAAATTAAAAAAGGGTATTTTGACACAAAAATTGAAATTCTTGTTTTTGACACGAAACGTCATTTCTAGAACAAAAAGGTTACCAAATGCAGCCTATGTCTAGGCATTAGGTCGCATAACAAGGGAGTGTTCATTTCGCTTCATTTTTACCTGAAATAAATATTGTAGTACTGTTACAAATTTTTTTTTTTTTTGGGTAAAGATCAAATTGCAAGTTACAACTATCCAAAATGATCCCTTCTCGTTTTATCCAACAAAAAAAAAAAGATCCCTTCCCACACCTTTCAACACTTTTTGGCATTTTTACCCTTTAGTGCCTCTACCTCTCCTCTCTAGTCATCATAGACATGAGAAGAAGATATTTACCAAAACAAAAAAAAGACATGAGAAGAAGGTTCCACCAAAAAAAAAAAAAAAAAAAAAAAGAGAAGGAGAGGGTCGATGGACTGTTACACTATGATGGTAAGTTCAGTCTACTTGAGACCTTAATTAAAAGAAAGAGGAAGAGAGGGCAACAACGTGGTATCTTTATGAGGGTCGATAAGGCTCTATGGCCTGAAAGAGATGTAAGAGTAGGAGCAAAAAACCCAAAAAATTAAATTTAATGAGACTAATCTCCTATGATTTATCAAAACTTTCCATTCATTAGAAAGGGAGAGCAATTGCCTTGAGTTCCACAAGCACAATATCGTCTAGGAAAATTAGCTCTTCTTCTATGTAGATAAAAATCGTCTATGGAGACTTGATCTGGCAGAGAATGGTGGAAACAACTTTATTTGTTGATATGTGGCAGAAAACGATCCAATGACTGAGGATGAAAGACGGAAAAGAGCTCTCAACAGGTCAAGAGTCAGGTCAAACGAAAACCCTTATCGAGATCAACCCATTAGATAAAGTAAACTTGTTAATACAGGGTATATCTTGGAACATAGCTCCACTCAACCATTCCCTACATTATATTTTCTTCTAGAACATTGGCAGAATTTCCCCTTCAGACCGAGATGATAAATGGAAATGGTCTCTAACAATCAGTGGTTGCTTCTCAACTCATTATGGGCCCTGCTTTCTCCAAACAAGTTCTGACCAACCGAGCACTCGATCTTTGCGACCTATCCCTAGAAGATGGTGGAAATTTCTATGGAAACTAAAGATCCACCCCAAATTCACTATGTTTTTTTGGTGTACCCTACATAAAGGACTTCCAACCAAAGATCCGTTAGGGAAATGACTTGATATCACTGCTGAGTGTCCATTTTGCAACCATCACCCTGAATCTCTATAACACCTCTTTCTATATTGTGATTTCACTTCACACATTTGGATGGCTAGCCCATTTGGGCTCCGCTTACAAAATCTGGAAAATTTATCATTTAAACAGATGATACAATATTTCTTCTTCCAGAAAAATATATCAAATTCCAATCGTTCATGGGTGTTCTCAATTTTTGCAATCACATATATTTCATCTAGAAGCATCGGAATGATACTTTGCTCTCTCATGTGCCACCTAACCCAAACAGTATTTTAACAAATGTTCAATGGTGGGTTATTGATCTTCATTTAAATAATGAGGTACTAAAATTTTCTATTCTTATGCATACAGATGGTCCAGCAAGCCTGAATCAAACCTCTACTCTTCCTTTTTTGACATGTACAATTTTAGTTTGTGTTGATACATCTAATCTTTTGCAGTCAGATCTAGGATGGGCATGTGGAATCCTTTCACAAGGAGAGTTTATGTTCATGGAGCCAGGTGTTACCAAGACTGATAACCAAGAAGTAGTGGAAGCATAAGGAATTCTCCACGGGCTGCTGATGGCAAAGGCGAAACAGTGGGAGATCAAAGAAGTGTGATTTTCAAACAAACACCTCCAAAACCTTCTTTCATACCCAGCCAAGGGAGCATGGCCACTCATTCACTATGATACTTTTTGTAAAATATATGAACTCTCTCGGTTTGTTACTTTTGTGTACAAAGGACTTAGTAACTTTGCAATGGAAAATGTATGGGGGTGGCTAATACTAGAACTCCTAGGATACCCAGCCACTCTTCTGCTAATGTAGACAATGTAATTTTAACTCTTGCCTCCCCTCTTCGTCTCCCTTCAGCTGGTGCGAATCCTTCCTCTCTTCTCCGGTTCTCCCTCATCTTCCTTCCCTCTCTCTCTTAAATAGGTAGTGAAATTTATAATTTATAGTAAAAGGGTGTGATACCAAGCGATATTAAGACAGTCTAGTTTTAAGTGGGGCCCATTCTATGATTACCCTGCTCCAGACCTCTAAGTAAGTGACACGTGGAAGTGTAAAGAAACCCAATCCGAATTAAGAAAAAGAAGGACAGAGAAAAAAATAGAGAAAACGAAGGTTTTCTAAGTCTCAGACGCCCAGACCCCAGACCCGAGTCACCCGACACGTTCCCAGTTCCAAATCCCATCAATAATTTTCATCGGGCTTCCATTTGGGTTCTCTTGTGTCGCTTCAGATTAGGGCGAAGAGCAACGAGAAGTAGCTAGTAGAGGAGAAACAGTTCGTCGAGGTGACTCTTGAATCTCTTCCCTCTTCTCTTGTTTTGTTATTGTTAATCAATTTTTGTTCCAAATTATTTTTAGCAATCGTTTTGGTACGGGTGTAATTTTTTCCGTTTTTTCTTAAGGAATATATACATTTCCTGTAATGTGGGTTTTGCTGTTTGTTTACATAGCTGTTGTCGCTGTTTGCAGAAGATTTTAGGGTGGGGTTTTGGGAAATTTGGTGGCTTTCATGTTTGGCGAGTTTATTTTCAGTTGTGTCATTTTTCCTTTATGAAATTGTAATATTGTGTAAATGAAAATCTTGTTTTCCAGTAAATGTATGACTACTGAGTTACTGAAACTTAGATTCGTTATTTTTAATTGGATTCCAGGTGAACCAATTCGAGTATTGAAGGTGCAATGTTCCGTTTCCATCTCATTTATTTCTATTTGTCAAATTCAGATAGACAATAATGAGGAAAGACGTGTTGTAATTTCTCTTGAAGTTGAATTTGATTGTGTACAATGGAGATGGACTGGACTGAATCGAGGCTGGAGCAGTACAATGACAGTAGGGATCAAAAGGGCTCTGCTAGTGAGGACTACAAAAATGGTGAACAGTTTGATGGTTTTGAAGGAGATGATGGGGAGAAACCGAGGGAATCGAGCAAGCACGGGAGCAAGGACAAGAAGAAGAGTCGGAAAGAAGAGAAGGATCATGGAAGTAGAGACCGAGAACGTGCGAAGACCAGCGATGTTTCAAAGGAGAGGGATAAAGAAGCTAAAGATTCAGAAAAAGATCGGGTTTCAAGTAGGGAGAGGAGAAAGGAGGATAGGGAGGACCGTGAGAAGGATAGGCACAAGGATAAGGTGAAGGAGAGAGATTATAACCTTGATAAGTACAAAGACAAGGACCGTGAAAAGGATAAAGATAGGATAGATAAAGACCATGAGAGGGAGAGGGAGAGGGAGAGAGAGATGGAGATAGAACATGATCGAGGTAGAGAGAAGGAGAGGGGAAAAGAGAAGGACAAGGAAAGGGACAGGGACAGGGAGAGAGATAAGGAACGGCATAGGGCAAAGGATAGGGATAGAGATAAACATAAAGACCGAGAGAGGGAAAGGGAAAAGGAAAAAGAACATGATAAACATGATAGAGATAAGGTAAAAGACAAGAATAGGGAGAAGGAAAGGGAGAAAGATAGGGAGAAGGACCAAAACAAAGACAGGTCTAAAGATAAAGAAGGAGACAAAATGAACGGAAAAATTCGTGATGAAGGTCAAGGTAGGGTTAAAGATGGTGGAAAAGATGAGAAACTTAAAATAGATGGTGTGAATAGGGATGTCATTATGCAATGGAAGGAAATTGAGCATGAAGATATCAGTGGCATGGTGCATAAACAAAAGACCGAGGGGGCTTCAGGCCCATTGACAACAGAGCTTGAGGAGCGGATATTGAAGTAAGTTAGCCTCCATAATCATCTCTAGATGCTGCATCAATAGTTTCTTTAGACTGGTTTTTATTGCTTAACTTATACTGCTATGCTGACACTGCTATTTATCACATCAGTGTTCGTCCTTCTCAATAGTAATTGCTATTATATTACCCACATTCTCTTGTGGTTTTTGCAGGACTTTGCCACTCTTTTACTTTTGTGCAATATGCATTGATTTAATTTGTAGCTGCTTTATTGGTTGGGATATTTAAGTTGGTGCCACATTCCCCTTGCTCCCTCACAGCTAAACACTAGACTTTAAAATTTTACTGTTAAAAGAACAGCAAATCAGCCATATCATTACCTTAAGTGTGATCCTCCTTATTCAAATCTTTGTCTGGAATAACCACTCCAAGCAAGAAATCATTGGTGCTTAGGGAACATGGCTTTGAACTCGCTTTATAATATTGACACCCATTTAGAATCTTTTAGAAGTTAATTACAAAGCTCATTAGTGTTATTTGAGATGCGCAAAACATGAACATTCAGAGCTTACATTACGAACTTCATTTAACTTGTTTGGCAGAGCTTGGATCTATTTGATTGGCCCCCACCAATTCGGACATATGGGATATAATAATAATGACCTGACATTACCCCAAAACGTTCTCTACTAGAAGTCCCTTTCAAATTTAGAAACTGTGCTATGTAGCCCAGCCTACTATGTTTATTGCTCCCAAGCACCATATGCCAATCCAATGACAGTTGCTGGGAAATGAAACCATAGAAAATCCTCTTGTAGATGCTCTCGCATTGGGTTTAGCTATGCATGTTTGGTCCAAACTAAACCAGATTAAGAGATCACAGCAATTGAAAGACAAAAACGGTTGAACTTAGGGCCAACTGTGGTCTGAACTAGATTAGAATCTACCATTGCAATCAATATGGGAACTGTGCGAATTTCTGCCCTGAGGTACAAAGGTGTACCAATGCTATTGTATCAGCAATGGAAGCTATTGGGGGGATATAGTTCTATGATGGGGTTCCTCCTGAGGAGGAAGTTGAGGAGTAGCCATTTGATGATGGTGATGAAAGATACCTATGATGTTAATCTCATGAGCCGTATTCTGGTTGCTGAATCTAAAGGTGAGGATTGGTGACTCCAATGTATCATAAGCACTCCTATGAAATGGGGTCTGGGGGCCTAAAGTGGCTCAAGTTATAGTGGACAGCGGCAGTTGTGTGAATTTGGTGTCTAGTGCCTTTGTCAACTAGGCCAGTCCTTGTATCGAGAAGCATCCTAAGTGTTACCGAGTCCCTTCTTAATGGCAACACCCTTGAAGTCAATGAGCGGTGTTCAGTCCCTCTCAAGTTGGGAGCATATGAGGAGGATGTTTGGTGTGATCTCATTCCCATGCAGTTGACGGATGTACTACTTGGACTACCTTGGCTGTTTGACAGTGATATATTGGTTGGAGGAAAAAGAGCCATTGCATCTTCACTTTCAAAAGAAGGGCAATCATCTTCCGTCCTACTGACATTCGAGTTAAGAAAGCATAGCAGAATGTGGAAACCCGCAGCTGTAAGAAGGTGGTGAAGCACAAAAATAAAGGGCAGCCAAGTGGCACAAAATTGTTAGCCTTGCAACAGATTAAGTTCATTGAATGTAGCAAGGATTCAGGTCTTATATTTTATCTCGTCGCACAGGACGTAGCCCCTCAGCCGTAGGTCAAACTTTCCAAGCTTCTGATTTTTTTTAGATTTAGTGCCTGACGACTTGTCAGATGAGTTACCATCGATGTGTGATATTCAGTACATTATTGATTTGATACCGGGCTTAGTATTACTCAACTTTCTTGTGTATCTCTTTAGTCCGACCAAGCATGTAGAATTGAAGCGGCAAGTGTACGATTTGTTGCAAAAAGGATTTATACAAGAAAGATTGAGTCTGTGTGCAATACAAACACCTCAAAGAAGGATGGCTCTTTGCGTATGTGCATTGACAATAGGGCTATTGATGAAATCACAATAAAGTACCAGTTTCCAATCCCAAGACTGGACGATATGTTGGACATGTTATCTGGTGCTAGGATTTTCTCCAAGATAGGCCTCATAAGCGTACCACCAAATCTATTTCCGATGACTGCCTTTAAACCAAGGATGGACTATTTGAGTGGAGAGTAATGCCTTTTGACCAACACACCTAGTATTTTCATGAGTGTGATGACAAATTGACAATATGACATCTTTTATCGGTCGATTTTTGGTTGTTTACTTTGACGACATTTTTATTTATGACAAACAAATGGGACGACCATCCAGACTATTTGAGGCGAGTTTTGATGGTACTTTGCTATGAAAATCTCTATGTCAACCTCAAGAACTGCTTGTTTATGTTACCAAAGGTGGTGTTCCTTGGATCCATTGTCTATTCGAGGGGAGTTGAGGTTGACCTGGAAAAGGTTAAGATCATACTCAATTAGCCAACACCAAAGACTGTCAGAGAAGTTTGTAGCTTCCATGGCCTAGCTTCTCTCTACCGGAGGTTTATTTAGAATTTCAGCACTATCATGTCATTGTTCACTTAGTGCATGGAGCCAAGCTCAGGGGAGGTTTGAATGGACACCTACGGATAGCAAGGCATTCGTACTCATCAAGAGAATGATGACTGAGACCCCTATGTTGCACTTGCTGGATTTTGATCAAATGTTCAAGGTTGCCACTGATGCCTCACACAATTGGTCTCGGAGTTCTTATGCAAGGGGGGGGGGGCATCCCATAGCTTTCTATTGTGAGAAGCTCAATGAAGTGAAGTGACGATACTCCACTTATGACCTAGAGCTCTATACTGTGGTACAAGTTTTTAAGCCTTTGGTGACATTACGTAATCAGCAAGGAGTTCATAATCTACACAGACTATGAGGCCCATAAACACCTCCCTTCCCAGAAGGCAGTTAGCAACTGGCACGCCTAGTGGATAGCTTACCCTCCAGGAGTGTTTTTTTTTTTTGTGTTGAGGTATAAGACTGGTAAGGAAAACACTGTAGTTAATGCTTTGAACCATTAAGTGTTAACCTTCGTACCTTTTCAGCTCATGTTCTCTGTATTGACCAAGTCTTAGATGAGTATGCTATAGGCAAGGGCTTTTAGGAGTTACAGCAAGGTGGCCGTACTGATGTATACATTGACGCTGCCTTCCCTAACAGTTCGATCTTTTAGGTAAAACGGTAGCGAATGTGGTATCATACAAGGGAGGTCAAGTGTTCAAACGCCTGGGAAGTGCATCAAAAGAGTTTTTCCTACGTTTATTCTCCCTTGGTGTGTGTGTGAAGGAAATGCCTCTCCACGTGCAAGGACCATGGGATCTTGGCTTGCATGTGCAGGGGAGTGTTGATGTATACATTGATGCTGCCCTTCCCTTATTTATAGTTCGAGCATTTAGGTGAAACAATAGCGAGTAGGTCGGCATCCACAATATTGTTCATGACTAGTATCTCTGCTTTGGAACCTGATTGCGCTTCCTTGACTCGTCCTTACACTACATCTTATTAAGGAGTTGCATGGAGAAGGGTTAGGAGGTCACTTTGGTAGAAAATTAAAACCCTTCTGTAGGTCACTGATGTCTGATCATTAGTATTAGCCACACATGTTGAGGGGCATCGATCATGTGACCAAAAGGTGTCGTGTATGTCAACTTGCCAAAGGATTTAAGCAAAACACAAGTTTATAATCCCCTTTCCCTGTTCCACATGCACCTTGGATCCATCAACATGGATTTTGTACTTGGACTACCTATTACTCATTTACTCAGGAAAGACGTGATTCTATATTTGTTGTGGTCGACTCTCTTTAAGATGGTACATTTCATACCATGCTAAAAAACTTATGATTCCTATCAAATGGTTACTATCTTCTTCAAGGAAGTCATATGCTTGCATGGTTTTATTTGAGTCCATTTTTTTTATTTAGATGTCAATTTCATGAGTTATTTTTCGAAAACTCTATGGATGAAGACCAATACTAAGTTGCAGTTTTTGACAACCTTCCATCCAAGGTTTAAAGTATCGGTATCAGGTATCATATTGGAAGGGTGATTGTAAGAGACGTATCTATCATATTAGAGAGACGCACGATAAGCTAAAGATACACATGGAAGTGGTCCAGAAACGTATGGAAATTCTTGCACATTATTGCAAAAAAGGAAAAGAAAAAGAAGCCTAATTTAATGCAACTATTTAGGTTGTTTTTTCACTAATCTAGTGATCTATTGCTACAAAACAACACTAAAAATCAATGTTTGAGCAAGAAATTCAAAGTTTTGATACATAATTGTTCTTGTGCAAAGTTGGTTTTGATCCTTGGTTGCAAGTTGTTGAACCACAAATGATGATGAAATCAACATTACAAGAATCTCGTTTGCCAGTTGAAGCAAAGAATAAAGTTTTTATTTTATTTATTTTTTTATTTAAATGAGGAGAGAGGGACACAAGGGGGCACACAAGGTGAAGATAGGAAAACTCGGACTTGAGAACTCCTAGGAACCTGCTCTCTACTAGTAAGCTTATAGTTGTCATGGCGTCACCTAGGCGGCGATTTGGCTTCCCGACGGAAAAAGAAGTTCATGGCAGTACTACGATTTACGTGACTCACAAATGACGATCGCCATTGGCTGATAGGCGTCGCCATGGACGCAATGTCACGCTTGATTCACTAGGCGGTCGATTTTTTGTAAAATGCAGGGTGATTTTGATATGGCTATGTTGATATTTGATGATTTGATATTGCTTAATGTTGGTTTTATATGTTATAGGGTATATATTGTAGGCTTGTAGCATGCTAAATAACTTTAGAAAATAGGGAAAATAAAAAATGACACATGGGCGATTTGACCACCATGGCAACGCCATAACGGGCGATTCATCGCCAAATCGATTAGCCACCCCTCCACTGCCTTGAATCGATTTGACGCCGTGACAACTATGGGTAAGCTCCAACCAACTGTGCTAGCAGTTGTATTCAAAATCAAGTTGATTTTGTGAAAGAAAAAAAAGATTAAAATGCTTATCGAATATTAACAATATAGGTAAGGGTGTCAAATTGGAAACGGAACCGGAACCAAAATCCAAAACAGGATTCGAAAATAATAATCGGGCCTGAATCAAATATAATTTGGTTGCAATCCGGAACCGGTGAACAAAATCGAGGCGAGACTTGGTTACTTGCCAGTTCCGACTGTTAGAACCAGAATCAAACTGAATTTGGGTACCAATATATTATAGTATATTAATATAGTATAATACTAAATATATTATAGTATATTAATATAATAATATTAATGTATTATAATATATATTACTAATATTAATATTAGATTTTATTAGGAAATATAAAGTAAAGAATGATATCATGATATTAGAGCTGGTTTAGGAGCAACTCTGATACATAATAAGCTATAAGAAAGTCGTTTGAAGTGGCATGACCATGTTCAATAGAGGCCTTTGGATGATCCAATATGGATGAATGATTTGATTTAGATTGAACTTTGAAGGATCTAAAAGAGCTAGGGGTAGTCCTAAAATGACATTAGGAGAAGTGGTGAGAAAAGACATGCATAGCTTAGGCCTTGTATCAAGTATGACATCGAATAGAGCTGATTGAAGAGCAAGGATCCATGTAGCCGACCCATTTAGTTGGGATAAGGCTGAGTAGTTGTATTATTATTATATTTTATAGTACTACTATGTTATAATAATTTTATACTAGATAGTACAAACCGAGTACATGAACCGGAACTGGAACCTAATCGTGTGGGAACCAAATAGGAACCAGAACCAAACCAGAAGCGAACAAGTTCGATATGAGGACCAATTGTCAGATTGGAGGTAGGACTTGGTCTGGTTCTGGATCACACCAACACTCCTTGGAACTAAACCAAAACCAAACCAAATACCCAGTTCCAGACCGATTTACACCCTTACATATAGGTATCTACCATGTATTGACCATATTGGGTCAGTACCAAGTACAATCGATACAATTTTTATGCATTGTCTTGGTGCCTTAAAAATACGATACGTATCAGTTAGTAACTGTGGATTTGATACGGTACTTAAAAAAACCTAGCTTTCATCCTCAAACTGATGACCAAATAGAGATTGTTTTGTTATGCCTTGTTCATGACTACGAGAAAAAAATGGCCTTCTATAGTTCTATACTAGATGTGGCTGAGCTTGGATATAATGGCTCCATGAACAAGACAATGGGTCGTACTCCATTTGAGGTAGTGGTTGGAGTTCAGCCTAAGCAACCTATTGACCTTGTTCTTACCACCTGAGACACGTATCATCATTGAAGATGATGAGTTTTTGGGATATATAACTGAGGTACATGAAGACGTATGCCCTAGGATTAAAGTATCGATATCAGTCACTCTATTGGTTGGCTAAATTTAAGATACGTATTGAAGGGTATGGTATCGTATCGGAGATACACTAAGATATGCTAAAGATCAAGAATTAAAGTATTAGTATCGGTTGCCATATTGGTATGGCAAATTTAAGATACGTATCAGAGGGTATCGTATCGTATCGGAGAACTTTAAACCATATGTACGCCAATGGCTAGCTCTCTACAATGAAGCGTGTTAAGTTACAACCGATCGGCATCGTCGACATGTGGAATTTTAGCAGGTAACATGGAGTTGGCTCGTATTGTTTCGAAAAAATCTTTGAACGCCAACACAAAGGTGTATCCATGTAAGATGGGTCCATATAAGGTGTAGAGGAAAATTGGACCCAATAGTGCTTGAGCTTCCACATGACATGGCCATATGCAATGTGTTCAACATGGCCGACCTTACTCTCTACTTGGGCCATCATTGAGATGAAGGTGACACTGAGTATGCTTCGTGATGCCCCAGTTTGCTACGCATGTTGACGATGAGATCAAGGATCATCATGGATGATAATTTTTTTTTTTCACAAAGAAGGTGGATTCCACTCCTTTTATGTCAAGTGGAAGAACCATCTGAGAACGGAGTGTAGTTGGAAACATGTGGATGACTTCAAACTCATGAACCATGACTTGTATAGTTGTATGTGCACTAAATGTCCTTCATGTATTCGTCAAGGGTGAATGATTTCAAGCTGGGGAGAGCTGATGTAGAATATCGGTTCCTTCACAAGTATGCTCGCTGGAGAATGAAGAACAGGCCAGCGGTTCAGATTAGTCTAGTCTTGGTATGGTCTGAATCAGTTTTTTGGTTCTCTCCGAATCCAGATCGTGGTTCTTATGTTGATGTGTTTTTTTGCTTCTTTTGTTTCTAGAAGGCTGAACTACTGTTGTTAAGCAGTCCAAAAGTCAATTGTGTCTGGATGTGTTCACATTCCAAGTGTAATTTGTAGGCATAATGTGTTTAAACTATGAGTCAAAAGTTTTTTTTTTGGTTGCGAGGCTATAAATAATTGTAATGGCCATAGTCCAAAATAAAATTTAGAATAGATGATTGAAGTTGGCTTTGGCCTTCATTTTTCTGTGAGATTCTGAATAGTTTGTTGTGAGATGCAGTTGCAAACCTTTGGTGGGATGCCAAGGAAGGAGTTGGTGGGATTTCTTCTCCACAGTTAGGTTGGAGGCCTACATTTCGTTTTCTTCTTCCATATTCTACTCGAGTTATCTAAAGGTCGGTAGTTGGGTTAATTTCCTACAATTGGTAAGAACAAATCTCCATTATGGTTTGAGTTTCTGCCTTAAAGCTTCATTAACTTCTTCTCTTTACACCTGTGTTAGAAGCTGGTTGTAGACCTGCCATAAGACTTTTCTTCTTACAAGATTCGAGATCTAATCTCTGTAGTACTCACTAGTAGCTTGTTATTCACTTGTACAGTTCCTACTTCCTACAGCCCTAATGTGTAATGTTTCAGCTCAGTTGCAGATACAGAGTTTATATTTTTCAGAGTTCAGATGATGCAGTACCGACAAGGGTTTACACAAGGAGAACCATGACCAAGGTCGACCCAAGTGGCTGACTGGGTTGACCCAGATCTGGTCCAAGTCAGTCCACGATTTGGGATGCTGATGGGGTTACTAATTAGTCATTTAGTTTCTATTTTGAAGTCCTAAATTAGTTTCTAATTTCAAGTCATTGTTAGTTTCTAATTTCTGTCAAGACTAGTTTCTATTTTCATTAGATTTAGTAACTTCTTGTAATCAGTTTTTAGTAACTCTGAGTTGTTATTATTTGTAAACCCTCCCCATCATTATAAATAAAGAAGATGGCTCTTTTATGAGCCACGATTTTGACAAAATATATGGCTGTTGTGCTGCTTTCTTTATGAGAGAACTTTTGTGTGTCTGATCACAATGATGGATTGGTGTTCGATCCAACGACTCCTTGCGGTGTGAAGCTCAGGAGGATCTTCTTTCTTCAAGTATTATCTTCTTTCCGAGCTTCCTTAAGTATTCTACTGTTGCTCATCGATCTAGGTATTTATATTTTAAAATTTCTGCTGCCCAGAAAACTCGGCAAAACAGAGCATCCGCCCCTATGGAATACCCAGATCTGAGGGTCGGTTTGAGCTCAGATTTTGGTCGATTGGTTGTCCTTATACTACTAAGGATCGACCCTAGTATGGACTGTTTCTAATGAGTCTGTATAAAGATATTAAAAATCTCTCGATTTTTGTCTTTTAGTGACCTGTTGTGTCCTAACCTGAGATCGATTACTGTGACTGGTTTTATGTTGTTTCCTTAATATTGTGGATCAATATTGCTGTTGGTTTGAACCTCCAAAAGGTCTCTGGAGTTTCTGGTTGTGTTTATTCAGTCTACTGATGCCCTGTCCTAATCTATATTGGTAATCTGAAATCTGTCGACGGCTGAAATTGCTACTGTTCTGTTATGGTTGTGGACTGTTGATACTATAGTCTGGTTGCTGATTAGTCCTTTTGTTTGGTGCTAACATCTGGTCATAGAGTCCCAATTTTTGGTTTGACAAATCTGATTGTTAAGGACTGTTGAGTAGTTAATATTGGACTGTTATTGCTGTTCACTGTTGGGTGATTATTGGTCGTTCTCTGGTTTATAATTTCCTGCAGTCTTGGGTCTGGTTTGGTTGTCAAATCCATTCCTACATTATCAGATCCTACCGACCTCTGGTTTCTAATTCTTATTTGGAACTTACCTTCTATTTACTTTTAAATCCTGGCCAACTTGTAATGTTCAGTGTTCACAAGAATTGAAAACAAGCCTCAACAGATGTAGGTTCCCACAATTGACTTTTGGGCTGCTTAAGGACAACTGTCCAGGCTTCTAGAAACAAAAAAAGAAAGAAATGCATCAACATAAGACCCACGATATGATTTGAAGAGAGCCAAAAAACTAGTTCAGACCATACCAAGACTAGACCAAGCTAAACCTTGTGTGGTTCTCTTGCATTCTCCTTTACCTTTAGCTCCTTCTGAAAACAATCGTGCAAACCATACATATCATGTACATTGAGTTCCCTCCGTATCTTAGGATTTAGGTCAAACTTGAATCCAGAGACAAGTTGAATATCATCCTCATCAAGTCCAGTGCGTGAAAGAAGCACATCAAACTGCCCCATGTAGCCGGTAACTAAGAGACTACCCTGATGTAGAGTGTTGAGCTTGTCATGCAAACGAGCTTTGAAAGTATGGGGCAAATACTTGCTCACTAGCTCATCCCTCATCTTGGTCCATGTGGTAGGTATTGTACCACACATAGTCGTCAAGGCGTTGTTGACGCCTTAGTGGTTTGCCTGGGGCCTGAGTGACTGTTGCCTTATTGCACTACATGTCGCCTTATGTTTTGGCCCTTGTTTATGCCAATACCATTTTACTTAAGATATTATTCATAAATAAGCAAACAATCCCTATTTGAATCCAATAAAAATGGTTTAAAAATCAAATTCCAAAAGGATAAAAGTCAACCCCCAGTCCAAAAACAAAAATTGGATAATTGGTTGTAGGGGCGATTTTCAACTTTCAAATGCCGGAGTTTTTCTCGATTCTAAAAATTTTATAAATCTTATCATGGTAAAAACATTGCTAAAAAATCAAAGGTCCGGTAAAATAATCCTTTGTTTTGATGTCCATAAAATTATTTTCATTCAGGCGATTTTAACAGCATTTGCGCACTTTAAAATAAGATTGACCGGACAATTACTTTGTCATTACAACTCAGATTTAAGTATTATTGGACTCGTTGGAAAGCTGGTTTCGTGTTATACCTAATACAAAAAGTCTCATGTAAAAATAAATCATTTGACCAATCAAACTTATTATAGAACAAGAGCATTTTTCTAAATGTTGATTTTTTATGATTTAATGTGGCTTAATGTTGATTTTTGATGATTTGATTTGGCTTAATGTTGATTTTTGATGATTTAATGTGGCTTAATGTTGATTTTTGATTTTTTTTTGGTGATTGATTTTTGATGACTTAATGTGGTTTAATGTTGATTTTTTTATGATACAAGGTATATGTGGTGTATTATAATGTTAGCAAAAGGGAAAATAGAAAATAACACTTGACTGCCTTGTTCTCCTTAAGGCGAGCGACTTATCGCCTAAGCGCTTAGGCAGCCCTCCAACGCCTTGGTTCGCCTTGACATTGTGACAACTATACCACGTGTCTTTAGCTGCCGCCCATAGTGCTTCCACTATTCTCTAGCCAGTCCCGCCAACTAGGCTCTTGCAAGCTTCAACTTCTGAGGCTTTGGAATGTCAAACCAGTCAAAACAATCCTCCAGACAAATGAGCCGGTCTTAGAATACCTGGGAATCAAGCTTCCCATTGTACTCTTTAACTCAAGGTTTATCTTCTATGTATTGTCAATAGAGCAGCTAGTCAAACCAGTGCTAAGAATGTTGTGCAAGGTATCCTCTTGTCAGGGTTGAGGTGTATGGGTCCTCTGTGGTCCTCTCCCTAGCACTCTAGAAGCATTATTTGTAGTGGAGTGGGGCTGGTAATACTCTTCCACTTTATGGTCATCAAATTTTCTGTTGCATAGGATCGAGAAGTCTCATCCACTTGTTGAAGGGTTGTTACCTCTGATCATAGCAACCAACTGTGCATATGAGTCTTGTAGGTTGTCAGGATTCTTTGGGCTACTGTTGGCCATGGCTCTGATACCAAAATAATGAGATCCTAGACCTTTAGGACTGAGGCTAGGATGCCCAAGGAAACCCAGAACTGCAGGGCTGAAAATGAACCGGGAATCGTTGATTATCTATTAACTCAAAAAGCTGGTCAACCTGATGGGGACAGAATTAGAAACTCAGAATTGGAGGCTGGATTAAGGACTTGATAGGATCTGTTGAGGCTTGTCTTCAGTTCCTGTGGGCAGTACATGCAGGCCAGTAAAAGGAAGGAAACTTCCAAAACAGAATTAGAAACCACAGGTAGGTGGGATCTGGAAAATTGAAACTCTTTGTTTCTACAACTGAACTGAAGCTTGAGGGCTGTAGGAACTGCACACTTGAACGGAAAGGATACTAGTGAGAACTGTAGGCAATAAATCTCAAAACCTGTATGAAGACAAGTTTGGTAGCAGATCTGGAACCAGGTTCTACCATAGGTATAGAGAGAAATTAATGAAGCTCTATCTATAACAAAAGATTCTATTCAAAACAGAATGGAGATTTGTTCTTTCCAACTGTTGGAAATTAGCCCAAGAACTGACCTTTAGATAACCGAAGAAGGAAGAAGAAGATGTTAAGTTAGGCCTCCCACCTAACTATGGAGAAGGAATCCCACCAAAGATTGTCACAGCATCTCACAGCAAACTATTCTGAATCTCACAGAAAAATGGAGGCCAAAGCCAACTTCACGCATCTATTTCAAATTGTTATTTTGGCCTATGACCATTACACTTATTTATAGCCTCTCTAAAACATCCAAACCTTTGACTTATAGTCTAAACACATTGAGCCTACAAGTGCTTTCTTTCCAGTAAAGCATCATTTCATCTGGTGACACTACGCACATCTAACCTTTGTTCTGTTGTTCCTGACAGCAATTTCTAGTTCTCCAAGTGCTCTCTTTCCTGTGTGGTTGTGAAAGAAAATCCCCTTGTATCTATTCCAATTTGCTGCAAATCTGTGCTGGCACTTTTCCAGTTTGTTGAAAACCATTCCCGGCAGGGGTTTATGCGGCCCTTTTAAGGCTATAAAAGGGTCTTTTTGACTCTTTAAACAAGTTCTTGTAACCAAACCCCTCTCCCTTTCATTAAACCATGAGAGCAATGTCATAACCAAACCCACCCAACCTTCTTTTTCTTTAGTACTTTTCTTAGTACATATTTCATCCTCTCTTTTTTGTTTCATTTCTTAAATATCCCAACTTGTAAATATATAATGGGCTTGAGTTTCCTAGCAAGACTTCCTGGCAAACCGTTGTCAAGCACATCCTAATGCTGAAAGCATTCTGATTGGCATGGTTTGACACATGTTCCTAGAAAAGCTCAATTGTGCCAATATTCAAAGAGCACTAATATTTTGTTTAAGGCTGACTTTCTGAAAGACATTTCTGCATGGATCGATAATAGGCTTACTCAGACATTGTGTTATGCATGGTCTGAAGTCAATAGGTTTTTATTTTCTTTTTTCAATGGGGTAAATCTTCAGTCTCAAGTATATATTTCTTAAGGATTGGATTGCATGTTGAGATATTTGATTTTGAATTGCTTGTAGGTTATTTAAATTTTTTGCGATTTAACAGTTATTGTCTTTTGTACAGAATCTTCCTTTTTTTCTCTCTATTTGATGTGAGTTGTTGGGTTATTATGTATGACTATTTTTTTCCCCCTCACATATTGAGTTACTAATAAGATCTTTTGCAATAGAATGAAAGAAGAAAGATCGAAAAAAAAGTCTGAAGGTGCTTCAGAGGTTTTATCCTGGATTAATAAGAGCCGTAAGCTGGAGGAGAAACGGTATACTGAAAAAGAGAAAGCTTTGCATCTCTCTAAGGTTTTCGAAGAGCAGGTCAGTTTGTCCATACTTCTTGCTTTTTTTCCTTATAGTGGCTCTTTTTTCTTGGTAATCTTCCTTATTATCTATGCTTAATCAAGTTTACTATTGAAACTTTCCCAGGACAATATCAATCAAGGGGAAAGTGACGACGAGGATGCAGTTCGGCACACTGCCAGTATGGGCTCTTACCTTTTTTTCCATTTTAGGCTGTCAAAAATTTTCCCATATTCTTTATGGACTGTTATGTGCACTCTGTAGTCCGTACCGATACAGTTTGGCATACTGCAAGTATGGCACCTTACTTTTCTTTGTTGTCCTTTAGGCTGCTAGACTTTTTTTCCTTAATTTCTTTTTGGGCTGCTAGACTTTTTTTCCTTAATTTCTTTTTGGGCTGTTATGTGCGTCCTGTGCAGCACAGGGTTGGGTGTAGGGTTGGCTGCCTGAGAGAAGGGATAAACGTTGGTGGTATGGGTTTAACTCTAGAAAGGTTTATGGTCAGGGATTGCATATATGGGTTCATGAATTTTGTAATCTTGTTGGGAAAGAAAGATAAATGGTATGAAGTAGAACTCAGAGATGATAATGAGAAAGGGAGAATAATATGACCCCTTATGGGAGATCCACCGGAAAGAGAGAGAAGAGGGACTCAGTGCCCTTGGAGATCCACTGGCAAGAAAAATTGCTTTATACAATTAATCAAGTTATCTATTGTGGATTAGGATGGAGCCCTCTAGACAGACTTCAGAAACTGTCCTATTGGGGATATACATTGGAACAAATAGAATTCCAGTGGTAAATTGAAACAGAGGACTCTTGAAGATCAAGCTTCCTGGTTAATTACATCTAGAGACTAAAAAATGCAGACCTGTTTTAAAATTGGGCTTGGTTTTATGACTTTATCGGTTGTTTGGATTGGGCCTTAGTTTTTTGTGTTTTTCATTGTAATGAGATAAAGCCCAAAACTATATGTAAAGGGACTGCTCGATATTAATATTTCATTAGTGGGTCCCATGTCTAGAGTCAAGTTTACAAAATTATCTTAGGGCCCGTTTGATAACGTTTCTGCTGTTTCTGTTTAAAGAAATTGCAGAAACATAAATTTCCGTTTCTAGAAACAGAAACGGAACTGAAGGTGTTTGATGAGTCATGTTTCTAGAAGTCGATAGTAACCAACGAAAGAATGGCCACGAGTCGTTTTCAGAAATAGTGAAACAAGTCTACTTGTTTTGCTTGGGTAATGTAGGGATGGATTTGACAACCAAACCAGACCCAAACTGTAGGAACTTTTAAACCAAGAACAACCAAAATTCACCCGAAAGGAGACAGCAGCTATAATCCAGAATTTAACCAGTAGTCAGAATTTGAAAACCAGAAGTAACAAACACAGAATTCTGGAATATCAACTAGCAGAAATTATACCAGTAAGCAGAATCAATTAACAACAGAGTTAGGACAGAAAATAGGTCACAATTAGTCACCCCAGATCACAGAAATAGTATCGATCTGTCAGGATAGTAACACTGTGAATAAACCAACCCAGTAGCAGTTTTAGAATTAAAGAAACCGTTTGATGTACTACAGTTTTCAATAATCAGAACACATATTCAGCAGTCTAGAAAACACTATTCATATCAGCAGAACCAGAATCCAGAAAATAGAAACTTCAGTCCACTAAAAGACAAAACTAGGGAGATTTTAAATAACTCAACAACCATAGGTCAGAAAGGCCTCAAAGTAGGGTCGATCCCTAGTAAGGTATAGGTGAACCATCGACCAGAAATTTGGAGTAATCCGATAACCAGAGCTGATACTTCCAGTGAGGGGCGGATGCTTTGTTTTTGCAGAAAATTCTGGCAGAAATAGAAGGAATCGTACCTGGAATTTGCAGCTCTAGTAAACCTTGAAATTATAGTAGAAATTAAAGAAAAGATTACTTGTAGCAGATCTCTTGGACTTCACGCCGCAAGGTGTCACTCGGGTCGCACACAAGTCCTTCTTCCTTGATCTAACACAAGGAACTAGCCAGGGATACCCAGCGGCAACAACAAGAGAGTTGTTTTCTTAATAATGAAAATCGTGGCTCATAAAAGAGCCCTCTTCTTTATTTATAATGATGGGGAGGGTTTACAAATAATAGTAACTCAGAGTTACTAAATCTGAGTTACTAAAAACTGATTACAAGAAATTACTAAAAACTGGAAATTGGAATATAATGAAAATAGAACTAGTCTTGACAGAAATTAGAAACTAACAATGACTTGAAATTAGGAACTAATTTAGGACTTCAAAATAGAAACTAAATGACTAATTAGTAACCCCATCAGCAGCCCAAATCGTGGGCTGACTTGGACCAGATCTGGGTCGACCCAGTCAGCCACTTGTGTCGACCTTGGTCTTGGTTCTCCTTGTGTAAACCCTTGTTGGTACTGCATCAGCTCTCCTTGGCTTGAAAACATTCGACTTCGACGAATGGATAAGGGACATGTAGCGCTTATACAAGTCGGGATCAAGCCTCTTGAAATCATCAGCATGAATCCAAGTACAGTCAAGGATTAAAGTATCGGTATCGGTCGCCGTATCGGGTGGTCAAAATTAAGATACGTATCGGGGGGTATCATATCATATCAGAGATACGCTAAGATACGCTAAAGATACACACATAAATGGATAGGGAATACATTTTTATACACTTTTGCATAAAAAAATAGTTAAAAAAAGCAATATATAACATGTAGAATGCATAAATACTTAAATAGAGGGTATCGTATTGATAGACAAATATATTGAGTTGAAAATGTTCAAAATGATGAGGTTTCTTACAGTTTTTTCCTTCCTCATTGCCATTGCCACTGTGATGAGTGCCATGAAGAGTGTCGTGGTTCAAATCCTTGTCTAGGACCTTCTTCAATAGGAGCAACTACGATGATGTTCTGCACTTGTCGAATATAGGCGCAATATTTACCCCAGTCGAAATATTTATGGTAGTGGGTCTCCCATTCATTGTAGAATCTTCTGTACTGCTCAGGAGTGGCTAATGTTGGTCTTGCATAAGTCCCATATCCATAGCCTGAAGAAGCACCTGAAGATACATGGTGTCCATGTTCGGATGAGGAACCAGCATGATTTGAACTTCTGTACTACTTTGGATTGGCAAATGATTGTCCTGCATAAGTCCCATATCCATAGCCTGAAGATGCATTTGAAGATACATAGTGTCCATGTCCGAATGAGGAACCAGCGGGATCTGAACTAATGCACATTGACTCCATGCTACTCATCAATGCATCAGTAGCACTCGGATTGTGGGATCGCCTACCCCTCCGACTATAAGACTTTGGTTATATGCGAGCACCATGATGACTATCTTGGGTTGCATGTGTAAATGCAGCCTCCTCTGTGAAATGTAATGGTACATAAGTTTGGCCACCACCACCACCACCACCACCACTACCACCATCACCACCACTGCCACCACCATCACCACCATCATCATCATCATTACCATCATCATCATCGTCATCATCATCATCATCATTATAATCATCATCATCATCAGCAACAACACCATCCTTGTCTTGATCATCATCATCACTATCTGGTTGAGTTACACTATATGTAGCACCTGATCTCGTCCTTCTAATATCGCCATCATTGGAGCTATCATCATCCTCTTCCATAGCTGATGGTGTTTGGGTTTCATCATCAACAATATTTTTAAAATCTTCATTTATATCTCTAATCAGGTCCTCTATAATGGGATCAGGTGTGGTTTCTCGTCGATCTTCAAATAATCTGTCCAACACTAAAACATTCTCAGTCTCCTCAATCCATCCCTTAACTGGATCTTCCTCGTCGAGTATGTGGGTGATGTCAATTGGGTTGACATCAATATCATCCCCTGATTTCTCCAATTCTAAATATTTCATCTTCAATTTCATGTTGTAGTGCACATATACTAGCTTCTCCAGCTTCTCATATCTCAGACGATTCCGAGGTTTGGTGTGTATCAATCCGAATGTACTCCATTTACGTTCGCAACCACTTGAGGATGCCGTGCATGATAATATTTTCATTGCGATTGGCCTCAAGTTTGGAGCACTTCATCCATAGTTCATCCACCAATCAGCTGTACAAAGATAATTGCAACATTAGGAGTTTAAAATAAATGTGAAATACAAGGATAGCTGATTAAGCCTAAATTACCGGGGCGTTGTGTTCCTCTAGCACGGATAGCTAAATGATCAGCAAACCTTTGAGTGGCCTCTCGGAAGTACTTCACCTATACATGTATTAACATATTAATATGCCACTCAATGTATTAAATATTAATCAATGATTCAATATGTAAGTTTAGTAGAGTACTAACCTCTTCAACTGCATCTTTGGCCGAATCAATATTAGGAGCTAACTTGTTGATAACATCCTTCAAAGATTCCATCAAATCTTTCCTAAACCTTAAATTGTTCTTGTAGTGCAGATCCGGATTCAAATAATAGACTGCACATTGACATTGTTACATATTACTTATTGTTAATGATTAAGTATATTAAATTACTAATAAAGTCTCTTATAAATTTAATTGAGAAAATACCTGTCCGATGAAGGTCTTGAACCAAATTATTTTCCCATCGACGATTTATAATCTTCAAAAATGCCTTAAATGACTTTGGGTTCTCCTCTTCTATATTTTGCTTGACAAATTCCGTACAATGCACTATATTTCCCATCGTCTGTGCCTTATCACCATCAACTATTTTAAGTATCACAAATAGTGGTTGCATAATCTTAGTAAATCGGTATATCCTTTCCCAAAACTTTGTTGAGGTGATTAGGTCTTGAATAGTTTTTTCAATTTCAGTGGTTGCATATCTACTACTGAACCACTCATTAGAGGTGAATGACTTAACTTAGCCCTTCCTTCCGTTTTTGAATACTATCAAGTGCAATATTATTTGTTGCAAACCTTGTTGCTACGGGCGTCACCAAGTCACCTTTTGTGTACTTTCTCACCAATACCAACACCCAACTGTGATTGTAGATGAAGTTGGTGATCATTTTGGCATCAGAAACCAATGTCTGCACTTTGTTCATTTCACCAATGTCCTTGAACATCAAATGAATACAATGGGCTGCACAAGGTGTCCAATATAAAGTGGGATACTTCACCATAAGTAAAGTACCAGCCTTTTTGAAATTGGAGGCATTATCAGTCATAACCTGGATAACATTATCTGGCCCAACTTCCTGAACAACTTCATCCATTAATTTAAACACATACATTGAGTCCTTGATATCTGAGGATGCGTTGAAAGACTTATGGAATATTGTTTTCCCATCACAATATATCAGAAAATTGATGATGGACATCTTCGTCGGTCCACTCCACCCATCACACATGATGGTCACTCCATATTCAGGCCACTTGTATTTAAACTCTTCAATGTATTCATCCACCTCTTTCACAATAGCATCTAAGTATGAACCTGCAATTTCATGGGGTGTGGGTGGCTTCACATTTTTCCCACATGTCTGAATCTCCTTGACCATAGCCTTGAAGTACGGATCTTTAGCTTTGTGAGGTGGAATCATAGAACTGTGGAACCACCTAGAGATTGTTTTCTCAATTTTCTTACTCAATGTTTTTGGTTGGAAAGCCTCTTCAATCATTTGTTGCCCTTCATCATAATGTTTATATGGTGCATCTCTCATATCTCTAATTTCTGGGCTCCTTTTCCCCTTACCTTTACCATTGGAGGCAAATTTGTCAAACATGCCCTTCACCTTGCCTCCAATATCTACACTTGGACGACTTCTAGAGCCAGAACCTTGTTCATAAATCATCAGGCCACCATGCCTATGTCCTATAGATTGACTTCTTCTCAGCTGTTTTGCTATTCATTGTTTTTCTTTTGCTTCCTCCCTTGAAATATGCATCGCTCGTGCAAACTGTTGATCTTCATCCTCTGCCTCCATATCAGATCCTTTATAATCCTCATGATCCCTTAGATTCTCAACCAATCTATCATCTTCTTCAACAGCTTTTTTTGCTTTATCTCTACTTCCCCTTAAGTGCTTCCTCATTGCTTTGCTTATTTCATCTGGGCACTTGGTACATTTGGCAACATTAGAAAATCCTCCAGCCAAATGTTGTTTATGTCTGGTAATTCCACCTCCTAGGTGGATAGTATCACAGTAATTGCATTTTGTACACAACCAATTGCCTTGTACTTTCTCGGCTGTAGCCCATCCAATATCCCTAGTTCGTTCTTTAGGCGCCATCTTCCTACAAAGATACATAATGAATATTAATATGCATATTTATTGATTTAGTATTCAGTACATAATAGCATTTTTTTAGAAACGAAAATGAGATGCATCCAAAGCAAAAAAAAAAAAAAAAAAAAAAAAAAAAAAATATTTTTCCAAATTTACATAAACTTGAAATGCACATTTTTTTTGGAAAAAATTGTGCATCTAATTTCACATCATGGTCATTGGCCAAGTAAATTATATATATTTTTTAAACTAAAATGAACTGTATTTTCTAAAAAAATTGTATTTTTTTAATATTTTTCTTATTTTTTAATAAAATTTTGAAATAAAAAAATAAAAAAATACAAACTATTTAGGAAAATTACATTTTTTTATAGAAGTTGTAGATTAATTGTTTTTAAAGAACATATAAAAAATCAACAAAGTGTGGATCAATATATTTGAGTAGATCTAAGAAATAAAAAAAATTTGAAACCCTCACTTTTTTGGGGAAAAAATGTGGGTTTCATTTGAAATCATGTATTTAGTAATTATAAGTTATGACATTATTTTTAAGAGTTGAATGAACTAAATTTTCAATTTTTTTTTCTCTTTTTTTAATTAATTTCGGAATAAAAAAATTTACGGAAATACATTTTTTTGAGAAAAATTAAAATTTTCCATGGAAGTTGTAGAACACTTGTTTTTACATAACATATAAAAAATCTAAACATTTTTAACCATTGAGCATGAGTAGATCTAAGAAATTTGAAAAAAATTGAAACCCTCATTTTTTTTTGAAAAAAGTGTGTGAATCCTTATAAATCCAATGATTTCATGTAATAATGATGCACAAAATGTGATTCTAAGTATGATGAACCTTAGATTTGTAAAAAAAATTGAAAATCTAAGGTTAAAGTTGAAAAAAGTGAGTAAAGATTCAAGAACTTACTATTCAAGACTTTCAACTTTCAAGCTCAAGGTTCTTCTTGGACTATGCTTTTCTCCTTGTTTCAATCATTTATATCCACTATGTTTCTTTCAGTCTACCATTTGAGTCTCCAAAAAGGTGTGTGAATCAAAGGGGAAGAAAGAAGAGAAATATAGAAAACTGTTGGTGAGAGTTTGAAGTGTTTGTTCCAAACAACAAAGGGCACATTCACACTTAAGTAGCTGTATAGTGCCGTATCGGTTCAATATTGTATGATACAGTACGATACGTACCGGTACTCATAGGAATTTCCATGTTTTCAAAAGTTCGTATCGTGGAGTATCGTACATATCGGTACGGCATGATACACCGATACACAGAATGGCCCAAAATTCCCTGTAGCGTATCGGTATGTATCGTGCCGATGCCTACCGATACCGATACGTATCGACTGATACGGCACGATACGCACCGATACTTAAAACCATGGGCCTTTCCACTTGACAAGAAAAGTGTGATAACCGATGGTACGGTTGGAGGTCTTGTAATTATCATCCAAGACGTCTTCAATAACTTCAGAAGTCGGTGGCTTAGGTTGGGGCAACCTTAGCATTTGCTCCGTGTCTCCATCATCCGAATGATGCCCAACATAAAGGTGAAGATCAGCCACATTAAACACGTTGCTTATGGTCATGTCATCAGGTAGCTCAAGCATATAAGCATTAGGTCCTATACGTTTCAGTACCTTGTAGGGACCCATCTTTCGTGGATGTAACTTGGTATTGACACCTGTCTGAAATCGTTCAGGATTTACTCGAATCATCACCATGTCCCCGGGTTTGAACTCCACATAACGCCGATGATGAGCAGCTGAAGCCTTATACACCTCATTGTTCAAGGCAATACGCCGTTGGACGTTGGCATGCACCTCAGTGATATGACGCAAGAACTCATCAGCTTCAATACTAACTCGAGCCTGGGGTGGAAGTGACATAAGGTCAATAGGCCGCTTAGGTTGAACTCCAAGCAAGATCTCAAAAGGAGTACGACCTGTTGTCCTATTCACTGAGCTGTTGTAGGCAAATTCTGCAATGTTAAGAATCGAAGGCCATGTCTTCTCATAGTCTCGAACCAAACACCTCAACAAGTTTCCCAAGCTACGGTTCACCGCCTCTGTCTGTCCGTCTGTCTGGGGATGAAATGCAGTTGAAAAGTTCAGGTTTATATTTTTCTTCAACCACAATGTCTTCCAAAAATAACTCATGAACTTAACGTCACGGTCATACACAATGCTAGATGGCAGCCCATGTAGTCGTACTACTTCCTTGAAGAAGAGCTTTGCAACCTGATAAGTATCAAAAGTCTTACGACAAGGTATAAAATGTGCCATCTTAGAGAAATGATCCACAACCACCATAACGGAATCGTATTGCTCTCTAGTAGGGGGTAGTCCAAGAACAAAATCCATGCTAACATCAAGCCATGGTGCATGAGGAACAGGTAGTGGAGAGTATAAACCTGTGTTCTGTTTTCCACCTTTCCCCAACTGACATACACGGCATCTCTTGATCACATGATCGACATCCTTTGCAATGCATGGCCAATAATATCAGTCAGTCACCTGTGCAAGAGTCTTATCTTTCCCAAAATGTCATTATCCTCCTCTATGTAACTCTCGTATGATGTGATGACGTAGGGAAGAGTTTAGGATACAAAACCGTGTGCCAAAGAACAAGTACCCATCATGAATAGAGCACTTTAGGTGCTGCCCACCTTGTTGTAACTCCATAAAGACAATGCTGAAATCAGAATCAGATGCGTACTCACCTCGTATCTGATCTATATTAATAACATGTGCTGAAAATGTGTTAAGGGTGAGCACATTCCGGCATCAACCACTGTATTCTCTTTTCTCACCTTGTACTTCATAGCAAATACAAATTCCTGCAAGTAGGCTACCCATTTGGTATGTCTGTGGCTAATCGACTTCTGTGAGTGAAGGTGCTTCAAGGCCTCATGATCAATGTACAAAATGAACTTCTTACCAATGAGGTAGTGCCTCCAATGGCATAGCATTTGGACGACTGCATACAACTCCAGATCATAAGTCGAATAGCGCTTCTTGGCCTCATTCAATTTCTCGCTATAAAAAGCAATGAGGTGTCATCCTTGCATTATCACTCCTCCTAGCCCAACATGTGAAGCATCTGTAGCTACCTCAAATACTCTATCAAAATCTGGTAGGCGAAACTTCCTTTTAATCGACTTCATACATTTAGTGATGGGTGCTATAACTGCATTGAAGTTCCGAACAAATCTCTTGTAGGAGGAAGCCAACCCATGGAAGCTACGGACTTCTATTAGTGTCTTAGGTGTGGGCCAGTCAGTGATGCTCTTGATCTTCTCCGGATCAGCTTCAATCCCCTTTTATGACACTATAAATCCAAAGAATACAACCTTGGGCAGCATGAAGGAACACTTTTTGAGATTAATGTATAACTTCTCAGCACGGAGTACTCTCAAGACTTGCCTCAAGTGATCCATATGCTTTTCGTGGTTCTTACTGTATACCAGAATGTCATCAAAATAAACAACCAAAAAGCGACCAATGAAGGGACGAAGGACCTGTGTCATCACACTCATAAAAGTATTAGGTGCATTTGTCAGACCGAAAGGCATAATTTTCCACTCATATAAGCCATCCTTGGTCTTAAAGGCTGTCTTCCCCTCATCCCCAGAATGGATGCGAATCTGATGATAGCCACTCCTCAGATCTAACTTGGAAAAGACCTTTGCCCCGGATAATATATCCAACATATCATCCAGTCGTGGTATAGGAAACCTATACTTGACTGTTATCTTGTTGATAGCACGGTTGTCCACACACATGCGCCAAGAACCATCCTTCTTTAGTGTGAGTAAAGCTGGTACTGCACAAGGACTTAAGCTCTCCTTAATGAAGCCCTTCTGTAGTAACCCATCCACTTGCCGTTTCAGCTCGGCATGCTCAGTAGGACTAAGTCTGTAAGCAGGAAGGTTGGGTAAAACCGAACCAGGTACCAATTCAATAGCATGCTGTATGTCTCTCATGGGAGGCAACTCATCTGGGAGATCATCAGGGACTAAGAAAAATCGGCACTATGCGTTACCTCAGGTTGGGGAGTGACTTCCTTAGTAACAAGTTCCATAACCATTCCAGTCTCATGACTTGTGCGTAAGAACTATTTGTGGGGAATAGCTAGCAACTCCTTTGTGGGCATAGCTACTATCTTCTTCTCATTGTCAATATCCTTCTGATTTGACCTTAGGGATCTCTTTCGCCGTATTTCAGCCGGCACATTTACCGGATAGAAAGTTGTAGGAACACCCTTCCACATGAAAGTACACATATTCTTCTTCCCTCCCTCCAACCATGGCATCATTGTCATACATCCAGGGACGACCAAACAATACATCTGTGAGTTTCATTGGGATCACATCACACCAAATTTTCTCTTCATATCGGTAAAGTTTCAAAGGAACTGAGCACCTCTTATTCACCTCTAGAGTATTACCATTCAGCAAGGATACCTTATAAGGCTGAGGATGTGGGTCAGCTTTCAAGGCTGCTTTCTTCACAAAGGCTTCAGAAACAACGTTGACACAGCTGCCACTATCAATGATAATCTGACAAGTATGCTTATCTGACTTCATACGGCTGTAGAATATGCAGTTACATCGCCAATCATCTCCTTTGATTTCAGCCACCAATATGCGAGTAACAATATTTATTTCTTGAATATCATCCTCATTAGTGTTTTCCATATCATAGTCATATCCACCATCATCATCATCATCTAAAGGATAGGGGTAAAGAGTTTACTTATCCTCCTCATTGGAGTCTTCAACCTCAGCTGCTGCATTAACCCTCTGCTTATGTGGATATGACTTAGCAAAATGTCCTACCTCTTGGCAATGGAAACACTGTACCTTATTACCACCTGTCATGGGTGCCTTTCCTTTATAATCAGCTCGTGGAGGAAAAGTGGACTTTGGAGATGCTGAGCTACTAGGTTTAGTGGCTGGAAAATTCTTCTTTGCCTCCCTAGCTTGGAAACCAAAACTTCTAATTGGCTGTGCTAGAAGCTTCTCTGCTCGTAGAGCCTTGTCAAAACAATCCCTCACTGAGTGCACATCAACAACTCTAATACCCCTGTTGATTTCAGCTCGCAATCCTAGTCGAAACCGAGATAACAGTTGCCTTTCATTCTTCTTTATGCCTGTACGAGAATATAGTGCATCAAACTTGTTCATGTACTTGGCAACAGTCATAGACCCTTGACGAAGAGAGTTCAGTTGGTCTTGTATGCGAGCTCTGAAGTTGCGTGGCAAGTATTTATCTGATAGCTCAAGCTTCATCTCCTCCCAACTAGTAGGTTCTCTACCATGGTCTTCTAACTCTAGCTCATAGGTCCTCCACCACTCACGAGCAGCCCCAACTAGCTTTGCTCGAGCTAGTTTCATCTTCCCTTCCTCAGGTAACTTATAATAGTCAAAATAGTCGTCCAGTGCCACCACCCAATCATTAGAACAATTGGGGGTCATATCTCCTATCAAACTCCTTCAGATCGAGCTTGACCTTCTGTGAATCTTCAGAATACCTCTGTTGTACGAGACGCTCAGTCTCAAAATATCCTCTTGCATGCTCTTCAAAAGTAGGTTGTGCTATCGGAACCCTCTGTGGTGCTCTCAGATTAGGGTTTGCTCTCATGTTAGTCAACTGAGCAACTACATTCAATGGGATTTCTACTTCGGGTGTTGTACGTGAATCGCCAGTAGGCTGTTGTGGTGGGGTCTCTTCATTCAACAACTTGGCATCCAATTCAACCTTCAATTCAGTCCGTAAGGCTTGCTGTTCAGCCTTCATCTCAGTCCTCATAGTCTGTAGCATAGTTTTTAAGGCGGTAAGGCGATGGAAACGTTTGAGGGTCTTTCGGAGCGCCTTAGTGATAAGGCGGGCATAAAGCGTCGCCTTATCGACTAAAGCGTTCCTGTGTAATTTTTTTTTATAAAACCAATGTATTTGGTTTAAATCCTAGTTAAATCCTATTACTCATATGTTAAATAAATATTAAAGGTTCATATTTATACCAATATAAGATATTCATCAAGAAAACAAATCAATAAAGTGAATAAACTAAGTTCATCGTCATCAATCATCAATCATCAATCATCATAATATATTAACATATAATATAAATACATAATTATGAAACAAAATTATAAATATAAAGAAAAGAAGACATAAAAAATACAAGTATTTATTATACTTACCTCTATGATGCCAAAATGAATGCCTAAGTCCTTAGGTCATCCACTATATTTCTACTCCTGTCAAAGAAGAATGAAGCTCACCGCTGCCGGAGCAAAATGGTCGCTTGGATCAGTGGTTCTTCTTTGTTCCTTGATTCCTTCTCAAAGCTCTTTCTTAAAACCCTTGACAAAATCCAAACCCTGTTTGTGAATCGGGTTTTTGTTTTGTTTGTTTTGGTTATTTTTTGTGGAGTAAAGCTGATCCCATACATCTCAAGTGTTAACAAAACCATATGCCTACCAACAAAAAAATCTATATTTGGAATCTTCATCAAGTAATTTTAAAACGTGTTTAAAAAAAAAAAAACCCATAAGACGCCACTTCAATAAGGTGGAGCACTGCCTTACCATCTCTTGACCGCATCAGCGCCAAGGCGCCTTAAAAACTATGGTCTGTAGCATCTCCATAAGAGAAGCTAGGGTGGGGGTGTTGTTCCTAGCCATGCTCTGATACCACTTAATGTAGGGATGGATTTGACAACCAAACCAGACCCAAACTGCAGGAACTTTTAAACCAAGAACAACCAAAATTCACCCAAAAGGAGATAGCAGCAATAAACCAGAATTTAACCAGTAATCAGAATTTGAAAACCAGAAGTAACAAACACAGAATTCTGGAATATCGACTAGCAGAAATTATACTAGTAAGCATAATCAATTAACAAATGAGTTAGGACAGAAAATAGGTCACAATTAGTCACCCCAGATCACAGAAATAGTATCGATCTGTCAGGACAGTAACACTGAATAAACCAACCCAGTAGCAGTTTTAGAATTAAATCAGAAACCGTTTGATGTACTAACAGTCTTCAATAATCAGAACACATATTCAGCAGTCCAGAAAACACTATTCAGATGAGCTGAACCAGAATCCAGAAAATAGAAACTTCAGTCCACTAAAAGACAAAACTGGAGAGATTTTAAATAACTCAACAACCATAGGTCAGAAAGGCCTCAAAGTAGGGTTGATCCCTAGTAAGGTATAGGTGAACCATCGACCAGAAATTTGGAGTAATCCGATAACCAGAGCTGATGCTTCCAGTGAGGGGCGGATGCTTTGTTTTTGCAGAAAATTCTGGCAGAAATAGAAGGAATCGTACCTGGAATTTGCAGCTCTAGTAAACCTTGAAATTACAGTAGAACTTAAAGAAAAGATTACTTGTAGCAGACCTCTTGGACTTCACGTCGCAAGGAGTCACTCGGATCGCACACCAAGTCCTTCTTCCTCGATCTAACACAAGGAACTGGCCAGGGATACCCAGCGGCAGCAACAAGAGAGTTGTTTTCTTAATAATGAAAATCGTGGCTCATAAAAGAGCCCTCTTCTTTATTTATAATGATGGGGAGGGTTTATAAATAATAGTAACTCAGAGTTACTAAATCTGAGTTACTAAAAACTGATTACAAGAAATTACTAAAAACTGGAAATTGAAATTTAATGAAAATAGAAACTAGTCTTGACAGAAATTAGAAACTAACAATGACTTGAAATTAGAAACTAATTTAGGACTTCAAATAGAAACTAAATAACTAATTAGTAACCCCATTAGCAGCCCAAATCGTGGGCTAACTTGGACCAGATCTGGGTCGACCCAGTCAGCCACTTGGGTAGACCTTGGTCTTGGTTCTCCTTGTGTAAACCCTTGTTGGTACTGCATCACTGGGTAGTTTCTTGAACCATAAATAGGTAAAAATTTCAATTTCAATTTCTGAAAACAAGTGAAACGAAATAGTTTATCAAACTCTTTTTGTTTCGTTTCTGAAACAACAGAAACACGTTTCTTAAAACGTTATCAAACGGGCCCTTAGTTTTCCAAGAGTTCTATTGTTAGTTATAAAAGTCTAGTAGGTAGTAAGTTCTATTTTGACTTGTTTATTGATTTAGAGTAAGGAGTTCCTTACGAGAATCAGTTAAGAATATTAAAATTAAAAAATATGTGACCTCCCTCCCCCTCCTCCATATGATGGAATATAATTATTTTGTTTTGGTTTATTTGATAATGGCCTTGCTGGCTTCTCCTCTCTTGTCGGTTATGAAATTTCTTCCTTGCTTTCTCACTTGCAAGCTTTCTTCTCTCTCTCTCTCCCCCCCTTTCTTTCCCCTTTGTTCCTACCTTTTAGAATTATATATTTATACTATTTTATTCCTCTCATCTCCAACAAATGCCAACCTTCAATATTCTCTCCCATAACCTTCAACCACCCTTTCTCCACCATTCCAGTTCATTGACTTCTATATCTTGGGATATCTTCTCTAATTTTGGTTCCTGGAAATTAGTCATTGACGTCTGGTAAATATCCCCTTAAGTTCTGGCCATTGGATATGAGATCAGATCTAAGTAATCCTAACTGTCAGATATGCTTGGTAAATCTGGGCAATATGCGAGTCCTTGTAATAGAATGATTTAGAGATTGGACATTGGAACCTATCACCAGCAGATTGATCTTGATCGATTTGCTTCACAAAATATTTTATTAATTGAGAAAGTTAAAAACTCTTCAACTAAAATCCTTCCTGATTAATTGATCCTCTTGAGATTTTTGAACCATATCGTTGTCATTCTCTTTTGTTTCTAACAATTAAAGACTAGAAAACTTTGTATACATCTCTAAATCCTTATTTATTGATGTTTTAATGGTTAAGGGTTTAATTGATGTGACCGATGGTTGGATGGGCTTGAGCTCACTTTGTGGGTCTTTGCTTGTTGCCTTGCAAGATTTAGGGTTGGTGCCATCAACATTCAATATCTGCCTCTTTTCTTCTTGAACAAAGGTCTCCAGCAGCAAGGGACCATGTGGGGTTAGGTGAATCTGGGGAAAGGACCCAAATAACCATTATGGGTCAGGATTTCCAGTTTGATGTCTGCTTGTTCTTGGCTGCAGGAAGCATGTTATGTCTAGACTGCACTTAGGCAATTTTGTTGCACTTAAGGAGAGTATGATTTAGATGAGAGTGAGTGGTTGTGAAACATGGATTATGGAATGCAGTTCCACTGTATGCTTTCTCTACAGTTCTTTTGTGGGTATAGTATTCAAGGAGCATGACTAGAAGTTTTCTTGGAACTTTTGCCACCTTAACTGAATAGCTTTATATAACATTTTTTCTTGTTACTGCTTTTGTTTATTTTTGGTACACTTCTAACAGAGGATCTAGCCGGAGTTAAAGTTCTTCACGGTCTTGATAAAGTAATTGAAGGTGGAGCTGTTGTGTTGACTCTTAAAGATCAAAACATACTTGCCAATGATGATATCAATGAAGGTAGTTTGGCTTGGTGATTTTGCCTGTGTTTGATCTTGGTGATGTGGTTTTCTCTTGGTTCCCATGTTCTTTGCAGCTGACATGACATGTATTCAACAGAGGCTGACGTTCTAGTAAACATAGAGATTGGAGAGCAGAAGCAGAGAGATGAGGCTTACAAGGCTGCGAAAAAAAAGACTGGGATATATGAAGACAAGTAAGATTGACATTACTGTTGACGTGCTGTCTCAAGAAATCACTTTAAGTGATTAATTATTGCTTTGCATTTATTTATGTGTAGGTTTAGCAATGAGGATGGTTCGCAAAAGAAATTGCTTCCGCAGTATGATGATCCTGTTGAAGATGAGGTTAGCACCATAGTCGTTACTTGTTAAGGTGCCTAGTCGACCCAAGGCGGTGGAAGGGCGCCTAGGCACCTGCCTAGACATACATTTTACAGATATTTTTTGTATATAATTATATAAATTATGCTAATATCACCGTAGAAGCCATATTAATACAATATGATATAATTATGCTAATAATGGCCGAATACGAGAAAGCCAACATATAAAAACAAAGCATAGGATATTAGAAAGACATTCATCAAAACAAAGAAATAAACAAAATGAACTTCTTGTGTCAAAAAAATTATACAATATAAACATGTTCATTGAATGTTCCTCAGTGAATTGGCTTACCCAATAACACCAGAAAATGGGCAGTTGAACAATAGTAGAGGTAATCATCTATATACTCGAGAATTTTATATGATGCAGCTACTGTTTATCTCAAAACACACACAGCTTCTTCATAATCCTGTACACAAACCAATAATAGGGTTGGAAACGGAGTCTATTTTATATATGCAAAAAAAAAAAAAGACGGTTCACACATTCTTGGGGTTCAAGTAGATATAGTTGTTTAGTATGGTTACTGGTTTTCTTTCATAACTTTGTTTTCATTTTAGGGTGTGACTTTGGATGAAAGTGGACGCTTTAATGGTGAAGCAGAGAAGAAGATAGAAGAGGTAACTTTCAGCCATTACCATTAGGTATTTTAAGAGCAAAAAAAAGTCAAGTATCTGCTGATTTTTCCTGACTAGGATACTTTTTCCATGCCAGCTCCGTAAAAGGATACAGGGAGCATCTGCAAGCAATCACATCGAAGATCTCAATTCATCTGGAAAAATTTCATCAGATTACTATACTCAGGAAGAAATGATCCAGTTTAAAAAGCCAAAGAAAAAGAAATCCCTGAGGAAGAAGGAAAAGCTGGATTATGATGCCCTTGAAGCTGAGGCTATCTCTGCAGGATTGGGCATGGGTGATCTTGGATCCAGGAATAATGGGAAGAGGCAGACTGCCAAGGATGAGCAGCAGAGATCTGAGGCTGAACTGAGGAATGATGCATACCAATCAGCTTATGCTAAAGCAGAACAGGCATCTAAAGCACTCCGACAGGAGCAGACTCTAACGGTTAAAGTTGAAGAAGATGAAAATCCTGTTTTTGGTGATGATGGTGAGGATCTCTATAAATCTTTAGAAAAAGCAAGAAAGTCGGCTCTTAAGAAACAGAATGAGATAGTGGCATCTGGTCCTCAAGCAGTTGCATTTCTAGCTAGTGCTGCAAACAATCAATCCAGTGATGATCAAATCTCTGCATCTGGAGAACCACAAGAAAACAAGGTTGTATTCACAGAGATGGAAGAGTTTGTATGGGGTCTCCAACTTGATGAAGGTAACTGTGGTTTTTCTGATTTTGACTTGGAAGAATCATAAAGTAAACCGAAAGGACACCATTAAATGGGGAACATATGCAGACAGATGAATGGGATCTTCCTAGGAGATGTCATAAGCCAAATGTTGCCTCTTCTGAAATTTGAGACAACTGTTTTATTTACTTTATTTGGGCAACATGGTCTAGTTTCTTAAACTGTCGAAAGAAATTTAGCTTATTGAACTGTCAGCACAATCAAATTTGGGTTATTTTTGGTCTTGTTTATCCATAGATCACTTACAGAATTTGCACTCCATGCACTGGCATGCTATTGGCAGATTGTATGTTGGTTTACTAATGTTTTTGAGCCTCCCCCAGTTGCCAAAACAAAGGAGAAAAAAACCTACTAATCTTTCATGGTTCCAGTGTAAACACATTTTTGGATTGATGTATTTTGATCCAAGTTACTGTTTATCTTCCTTTTTTGATCATTTCTTGTTACTCTACTTTTTCGTTGCGAAAGCATACTAAACATGAACATTTTAGCATAATGTCTATGTTCATTTAAAAAAAATATTTGTAGATTTATGTGTAACTTTTTACCATACATTGTTTTCTAACAGTGCTGGACTTCAACTCTTCAATTCATGGCTAGTGTAATATTGGCTTACTGGATTTTATAGTTTTTGGATTCATTTGTTTCGATTTGTTTTAGCATTGACGTCATCTCTCATTGATTCTGCTTTCTCAGAAGACCATAAGCCTGATGATCGAGATGTTTTCATGGATGAAGATGAAGTTCCAAAATCCTCTGCTCAGGAAAGAAAAGATGAAGCTGGTGGTTGGATGGAGGTCAAAGATACTGGTGAAGATGAACATCCCATCGATGAAGAAAAAGAAGATATAGTCCCAGATGAGACCATTCATGAAGCTCCGGTTGGTAAAGGGTTATCAGGAGCACTGAAGCTACTTAAGGAACGAGGAACACTAAAGGAGAGTATAGTATTGGGTGGCAGAAACATGGACAAGAAAAAGAGCAAACTTGTTGGCATCTATGATAATGATGGAACTAAGGAAATACGTATTGAGAGGACAGATGAATTTGGTCGGATTGTAAGTGCTGATTTCCTTTTAAATTAACCAACCTGTTTAATATGATTGTCATGGGCTATAACTATAAGTGGTATAGCGTCAGAAAAGAGGTCTATGCTGGGGATGAGAAATCATGGGTGATAGCAGTAGTCTAAGTAATCAACGTGGCAGCTGTAGGTCTCATTGGATACTCTTAACTTATTTTATGTACGTCTCCTTTTTCTTAGATGTTGAGATACATGAGTGGCAAGAATATGAGGCATTGGTGATTGAGTGCAACTTATACTTGTCTTATGAGCGTGGTAGTGTTTGGACTATAGTTTCTGTTTTCTTGTTCCCTCATGTTCCTGAAAGTAACCTTTTTGGGGTTATGCTTTGGGAACTGAAATTTGTTCTCGTTTTTTGGTGTTCTAACAGATCCTAATTGTCTGACATGGCAACCCTCAGAGAAGAACTCGAAATACAAATATATTGTTGGGTTCTTTCTCTCTCTCTCTCTCACCTATGTTTTCCCCTCCTAGGAAAACATATGTGTGATATGTCCAGCATTGCTGACATTCATATGAATGAAAGAGACCTGAACTCTGTTGACATGAACAAAAAATGATAAAGTAGCTTGTCCTTGTTACAAAGGCTTTTGTTGTTCATAAACCATTCCATGTTTTCTGAGCTTTATGTTCGATGCTTTCATCAGATGACCCCTAAGGAGGCCTTTCGGTTGATTTCTCATAAATTTCATGGGAAGGGACCTGGCAAATCAAAGCAAGAAAAGCGCATGAAGCAATACTATGAAGAGTTGAAGTTAAAGCAGATGAAGAATTCTGACACACCATCACTGTCAGTGGAGAGAATGAGGGAGGCTCAAGCTCAACTAAAGACACCCTATCTTGTGCTTAGTGGGAATGTAAAACCTGGGTATGTTTTCTAATATCCTTATATTTTTTAGATATTTAATATTTATTTGTTTTGATGAATGGAAAAAATTAACTAAACAAGAGAAACGAAGAAATCTTCACAACCCCTATTTAAGTGGTTTACATTTTTTTCCCTCTGTGGAACTTGGTGCAACGGTAAGGTTGCTCCATTGTAACCAAGTGGTCATGGGTTCGGGTCAGGAAACAACCTTTCCGCAAAGCGGGGGTAAGGCTGCGTACATTATGACCCTTGCCAGGCCCCACAGTGGTGGGAGCCTTTGTGCATTGGGTATGTCTTTTTTTTCTGCCCCCTTTTGAGGGAAGAAGCCTTTCTAATTGTATTTTTCCTTTTTCGATGAATGATCAGTTGATTAGAAAGGAGAAAATAGAGTAGTAACAGTCAAGAAGGACCACAACCTAACAACTTGGACACTTATGCCAATGGATATGTGTGAAGAGACCTTTATTGTTTTGCTTTGAAAGAAGTACCAACCCCAGCAGAGCCAATGGTTCCACACTAACTAAACAGTGGAATTGATAGTTGAAAATTGAGCCTTTATTTCCACCTTTCTTGGCAAGCTTTAGTTGCTATGAATTCAAAATTTTTTTCCCCACTTGTATGCACTTGAAAGATACATAATATTATCGACCTAAAGAAGATCCATCAATTTTTTAGATCTCTGATCACACGAGTGACATTTGACATGATCTTACTATACATTACTGGGTAATTGGGAAACTTGAAAAATATTTTCACATATTTTCGTGGGAATGTTGAGGACTAGGCCACTTTTAAATGTCTACCAAATCCATAGACCTTTGTTATTTTTTATTTGAGATAGTTATCTAAAAAAATAATTACTATATATGATTTAACGTGTTTCAAATGCTGGTAGCGACTATGTTATGGTAAGATTCTCTTCTTCCTTAACAAGTACTTCTAAACATTTTGTAATGAAGATGACCTTTGAAATCATTTACTAATAAAGTGGTCAAACAGGAAAAATGGGACTTTGAGGGAGACACTAAATGATGTGGAATGGGATGACTTCTTGTATTAAAAATGTTGCTCAAAATGTCCTAGTTGAATCGAAAGGAAAACGTCATTCGGTCATTCCTGTTGGGAGACTTGGTGGTGGGGTGATGAAGTTCAAGCAGCCATTAAGATTAAGAAAACTAGTTTTAAGACATGGCAAATGACTAAACATGTATATGATCGGATGTAGATAGGGTGATCAAAAGGAGAGCTCATACTGACCAAACCATAGTTCAGTTCTGTTCCAAGTCGGGGCCAGGTTTAGCCTCATCGAGCAGCCCAGTTTTGGCCTATTCTGGGCCAGCTTTGCAGCAAGAGTACCAGCCCCTTTTGGGAAATCGAACCAGCATAGGAGGCTTGTTTGGTTGATGTATTTTTGTCCCATATGAAGACTTCTAGAAGCCTACAGCAAGCCTCCATTGATCCAGCCAGCTACAGCAGCATAAGTTTCTATTTCTTCTCCTGCGAGCTGTCACACTGCTGTCCCTTTTGTTTTAGTGCTTTGACCAGTCAGCTACCAGTTGAGTGTTGAGAAAGCCTTCTAGATACCATCCAACTGTCCCACAAATTGGAAAGTAGAAGCTTCAAGGAGTCCAGCAGCTGCCCATCGAATTAAGCAAGTAGTCTGGGTTTAGTTTCTATTTTGTCTTGTTGACAAGTTAGTACAAGTCATTCTATTTTACACTTGCTTGGTTAACAAGTAGTTTTTAGTTTCTATTGTTATGTTAGTTTCCTTTTTTAGTTACTTTTTGATTATAAGCTGAATACCCTCCTATATATATATATGGAGTTGCTGTAATCGATTGGAGTCAATGAAGAATTGAAGATTGAATTGTAGGCTGAGTTTTCTTCCCCCCCCCCTCTCTGAAGATTGAACTTGAGAGTTAACTCATGGCTGGGATAGCTGCAAACTTGAGAAGTGAGATGCCCAAAACCTAATTCTTCTTCTCCCCTTCTCAACCCCTTGATCGAATTCTTTTCCTTTGTTTGTTTTCCCTTTTATTTCTTGAGTACTGAAGACAATTATTACATCAAGCCAGATTGAAGACCAGTAGCCAGCCAAGGATCAGAAATTGATTGGCCATATCTCCCATCCTGCTGCCCAATTTCCAAAGACCTTTTGGGGTGTTATTCTAACCTTCAAGAGGACCCCTTGATCCAGACTTGGGGGGCTACTGAGCTTCCTAGCTGTTATGTTTGGAGACTAACATAAGTTTCCTAATTGGGGACCTGTTCTCAGATCTCCCAAACCTGAGATCAGGCCACAAGGCCCTTTGGAGGGTTTGATCAGCACATCAAAGGGACCACTCGAGCAGCTTTGCTGCCGCACCTGGGCAGCCAATTGAGAGCCGCAGTTTTCTCCCCTTTTCCTTTCAAAACCCTAACCTGGACAGCACCCTTTTGGTACCTTGATCCGTACATCAGACCTGAGTCTTGGTTTGGAGTGATAATCAACTGGGTTTGCTTATGATGTAGGAGAAAAGCTAGACAACAGGACTTCCTACAGGTGCTGTCCAAGTGGACAATATTGACTCACCAAGACCTAGGTTGGGACTGGGATTGGTAGGGCAGCACAATACAATGACCAACATGCTTATATATTCGAAATAGAAAGCAATGCAGCAACAGCCAATAATAATCTAAAAGGAAAAGCAATTAAGCTACATAAATCTCAAGTGGGAAACATGGGGAAGGGAACATGGCAGCATACTGTAGTTCAAGCACAAATCAGTTCAAGAATTAAAGAGTAGGTATCATGCTTTCCTCCATTCATTCAACTATTAAAGAGATCAACGGAATTTTTAATCACAACTAAATATGTGAACATCAGTAGCTGACTGTAAACTCAGCAGGACAGAGATTGGGGGGGGGGGGGAGATGGAAAACCAGGGGAGGTAGGAGGGAGGGGAGAAGTAGATGAGAGTTAGTACTTAGTTCTTTACCTGATGTCCAAATCAGAGGAGGGGGAGAAGAAACCAGGTCCACCGAGAGAAGGAGAACCCTGCATTCATGTTAGACAGTAGAGGAGAGAGAGAGAGAGAGAGAGAGAGAGAGAGAGAGAGAGAGAGAGAGAGACACACAAGGTATCAAGGATCGACTTTTTTTATTTTTTCATTCACTAAAAACTAATTGTGGCCCTTGGCCTTACATATATAGGAAAAGAAATACTCAAAATAAAAAGTGCCAACTAGGAAGTAATCCAGCATAAAAAGAAATCTCCTAATTCAATCCAACAACTTGGGGCAAATAAGAGGGTATTATTTAGTTTCCTAATTCATCTCAAAGACCTATAAAACAAATAAAGAGACTAGTAAAAATAAAATAGCTAACTAATAAATCGTGGGGCCCGCGCTGGTTGGCCAATCAGGATGACAGGGGAGAGAGGGAAGAGACTAGCGGCAGTCTCTTCTCTCTCCTTTCTCACACCAGAACAGGGGAGGGTCGACAGCTGCAGTTTTTCCTTCTTTCCTCCTCTTCTAGCTTCCTTCCATGAAATTGTCTCCCAGCCATAGTGAATGTGGCTGGTTCTTGCGGCGGCGTCTCTGGTGTACTTGGATGTTCCATTAGCTTACCTTGTGTAAACCAACTTAATAGGATCTGCAAATGTATATAAATTTTCCAGAAATGAAGCTAAGAAGATTGTGAGAAAAGCAAGGGTGAAGAAATATGAAGATCTTTATAACAATCTGAGTACAAGGGAAGGGGAAAAAGCTATCTATAAAATAGCTAAAATGAGGGAAAGGAAGAGTAGAGATCTCGACCATGTTAGATTCATTAAAAGTAAAGAGGTTAAAGTACTAATAAGGGATGAGGCATTTAGGAGTGTTGGAAAATTTATTTCTGCAGCCTACTAAATGGAAACACTTCAAGTAATAGTGTTCAAGGAGGTTGCGTTACCCTTCAAGACACCACATGTCGTAGATATATATGAAAAATCGGGGCATTTGGAGTGAAAGAAGCTTTAAAGAGAATGAAAGTAGGCAAGGCACAAGGCCCGGATGAGGTCCCAATAAAAGTGTGGAAGAGCTTAGGAATCTGTGATTTATCTTGGCTACCTAAGCTGTTTTATACGATTATGTGCACTAAGAAAATGTTATATGTATGGAGAAGAAGCATTGTGGTTCCGATTTAAAAAAATATAAGTGATATCAAGATTGCAATAACTATAGAGGCATAAAACTAATGAGTCATACTATGAAATTATAGGATGGGGTTAGTGAAACCCACCTAATAAAAGAAACTACTATTACAGAGAACCAATTTGGTTAACGACAGTTGCCTACCGCAATTGGTGAGCTGCAGAGCGCAAAAAGCCTATGCTCACCAAGAGGTCTCGAGTTCGAGCCTCCTGGTTGTTATCTACTTCCCCTCCCTACAAAGAACCAATTTGGTTTTATGCCATGAAGATCTATGGTAGAAGCTACATACTTAGGTGACTCATAGAAATATCTAGAGATTGCAAGAAGGATCTCCATATGATTTTTGTTGACCTAGAAAAAGCTTATGACAGAGTCCCTAGAGAGCTAATCTGGCAAGTACTAGAGAAGAGGAATGTTTCAATTAAATATGTGGGCATAATCAAAGATATGTATGATGGTGTCGTGACTAGTGTAAGAACTGTGGGGGGTTAAGGTAGTGAATTCCCAATTACAATTGAGTTACATCAAGGATCAGTTTTTAGCCCCTATTTATTTATGGTTATCATGGATGAATTAACCCAAGAAGGCATTCTAATAGAATTATAGCATCCAACAACTACATCAAAAGTCTTTCCCAAAGAAGGTACTCCAACAAAACTGTTACACCCAATAGCTACATCAAAAGACTTTCTCAAAGGAGGCACTCCAACAAAAGTGTAGCATCCAAATACTACATCAAAAACCCTCACGAGCCTCAAACAGAGGTCTCATATAAAAGTCCACTGGTTAATCGAGTTGCTAAAATATACCAAACAACGTCTAGTCGCTTGATAAAATAGTTGTTGATGACACACGAGGAGATGCGTAATAGTAAATCAATCTTTCGACGAAAATAATCTTGAGCAGACAATAACTCTAACCATTAAGACTTGAATTGAGTAGATAATAAATCTCAAACTGATAATAATCTCCAACTTAGCAAATAATAACTCCAACTTTAATTGAGTAGATAATTACTCTAATCTCCTTCTCATGTGTAGCATTACACATGGACAAATGAGCAGCATCCCAAATAATCTCATAATCAAGAATAACATAATCGATCCACAAAAAACAACTCTCCCAAAAAAATCGATCTCAAGCATAGTTGTCACGGCGTCAAATCGATCCAAGGCGGTGGAGGGGTGGCTAATCGATTTGGCGATGAATCACCTGATTTGGCGTTGCCATGGCAGTCAAATCGCCCGTGAGTCATTTTTTATTTTTTCTATTTTCTAAAATTATTTAGTGTGTTACTTTTTTATTTTCCCTATTTTTTAAAGTTATTTAGCATGCTACAAGCCTATAATATATACCCTATAACATATAAAACAAACATTAAGTAACATCAAATCATCAAAAAATCAACATAGCCATATCATGTCATCAAAAATCAACATAAATTATTGACTTATACAGTTATACATCAAGTCATCACTCATCAAGTCATAAAAAATCAACATGTACATCACACAAAAGTAAAAAGTAAAAGGCTAACCTGTGACTGAAGCTTGAAAACAATGATTGGAAGTGAGTGAGCAACCTGAACAAAGTAAAATGTATATATGTCAATATATCATATATGAATCAGAGATATATATTTGGAAACCTAAGAATAGATCAAATGATAAGACAAGTGGCTAACCTGTTAAGCTATTAATGACTTATTGAAGCAATGACGCTTGATAGCAAATGAACTCAACATAAAATAAAAAAAGAAAACTTAACTAATCGTCCAAGTTCAAAGTTCAAGTTTAAAGTTTAAAGTTTAAACAATACATAAAATCCAAACAGTCAAACACAAATAACTTAATCATCATAATCATCCAACAAATCAGCGGATGGCAGATTCCTTTGTTGTCCACTAGAAGCATTTGCATTTTCACCAAAGTTATCTATGACATCCAAATCATCATTCACATCATCCTCTTCTTCCAAATCTTCTTCCCCATCTGATTCTGATGACTCCCTAGCAACCCTTCCTCTACCACGGCGTGTGTAGCACATATTTCCTCTAGAGGTTGATGATTGAGCTCTCCTGGGTCGATTTAGCCCCTCCATTGTTGCCCCCATTGCTCTACCAGCAACGTCCCATGTGAGATCAACATCGGGATGGACTACATCATCCACTTGCTTGTCAATCATCCACTCACTACTCCAATCCAGTTCGTCAAGCACAAGTGGATCATAATTTCTGTTATCGAGACACCTTTGTTGAAACCTTTCTTCTGGGCAGCGATTGTATTAAACATAGACTAGATCATTCAAACGTTGATGTTCCAGCCTATTCCTCTTCTTGGTATGAATATGAATTTATAAACAATAGAGAACAACAAACAAAGTTATTTTTCCAAAAATAAAAAGTCTAAAATATGAAATAGATGTAATACCCAGCTACTTACAAACTTAAATGTGCTCCAGTTGCGCTCGCAACCAGAAGAGGAGCAACAAAGCCTTAAAATACCTCTTGCAACCTTTGAAAGCTCAAAAGCATGACCTCCAAATGAACTCCACCAAGTAACTATAAAAAATAAATATATATAAAAATAGCTAGATTAATATTTAATATATCACACAAACAAAACAACTAAACAATGTACTCTACTTGTTAGGACTCATGGTTGCCTGTGATCTAATCACCATATCCGAGGCAAAACCACCTCAAGAATATCTATACAAAGTGGCTTGAGTATTTATCTTGTCTTGTAAAGCTAGTTCATGTATCATTCTTTCAATGACTTCATTAAATGCAAGCTGTAGAGAAGATATAATTTGGTAGCCACCATCATCACCTTCCTTATAAGAAAAAAATTTGCCAGGATTAAGAAATAGTGCTGCTCCATACAAAGGACGCCCCATCTGAATCTCCCAATGCCTGTTAACAATATATAACACTTTCTTGTATTGCCTTTCTCTATCCCCAAAATTTTCTTTTATCTTCTTTTTTGCCTCATCCATGGAAAATTGAACCTCAGGCATAAAAGACCTCTCATCACCATCTACAATACTCAAGACAGTAAGAAGTGGCTTTGAAGCTCTAAGACAATTTTTCACACCATTCTAAAATGCTACAGCAAACACCGTCTCAACCACTTTCTTTCCAGCCTCGGTCTTTGCCAAATTAGAACTAGTTCATTCTTCAGAAATAAACAAATGTCTTAAGTCTTCTTTATGTTTTAACAAGCTTTGAAGTCAGAAATGCAGTTGCAAATCTAGTAGCTGCTGTCCTCACAAGATCCCTCCCATTTGTTCTAGCCCTCATTGCATCAAGAATGCGTGTGTGCCTGTAGATGAAGTTGGTTACTTTTTTTGCCTTATCACATTCCTATTAGATTTCAAGAATCCTATTTCCTTCAACATCAGGTCAATGCAATGCGCTGCACAAGGAGTCCAATATAGCTTTGTCCTCTTCTGCATCAGCATTGTACTGGCTAATTTATAAGCCGATGCATTATCTGACACAACTTGCACAACATAGTCCTCACCAATTTCTTGAACTTTGTTGTCAATCAATTCAAACAACTTCTTTGCAGTTTGAGATATACTAGATGCATCAATAGATTCCATAAAATAAGTCCCCTCTGGATAGTTAACGTGGAAATTAATTAAATGCCTTTCTCTTTTATCCATCCACCCATCAGTCATTAGAGTGCACTCATACTGCTTCCAATACTCTTCATATTTATTCTTCATCTCTGCAGTTCTATCCTTTGCTGCCTTTAACAATGGCACTCTCACTTCATGATAACTTGGGGGCTTATATCCTAACTCGTACTGTGCAATAGATTTCACCATCACCTCAAACCTCCTTGACTTTAGAGCATTGAATGGAATACCACACTGATAAACCCAGTCAACAATGTGATTATCAACTCTCTTTTTTTCTTCCGCTGATCTAAACCGGTTCTCTATAGTAGTCTGGTACTACCTTTAAGATGCCTCTCAGCAACCACTTGCTTAGGAGTCCGTCTAACATGAGTATCCATGGGGCCCCTTACTTGTGGCTGAATGACTACTTTCTTTCTCTTAGCAGCTGTCCCAGAGCTAGGAATAAGTCCCAAGGTTGTAGAAGAAGGAGTTCTACTAGACTGTCTATGACCTTCAACTTCTATATCAACATCCACATCAGCACTAGCACCAGCACCAGCACCAGCACCAGCACCAGCATCAACATCAACATCAACATCATCATCCAAAATGTCTTGCATCCTTTTCTTCTTATTGCGCATAAGAGCTGCATTCATCTCTGTAGCAATCACTATAGTTGTCTTGGTACACTTAGCAATATCTCCATATCCACCCACCAAATGTTGCTTTAACCTTTTAATTCCACACTTGAGGTTTTTTCCACAAAGAGTGCACTTAACAAGGTTCTTGTCTGAAAGGTCAGGCCAATACCCATACTTCTACCCAGGGTCATTTGATTTGGCCTTCCTGGTTGGGTCTTTGGATGGATCATATGCAGTCGTGCTTATATTATCACCCCCACTACTACCACCAACAGTACCATCCATTATGAACTCCTATAGTCCTATTATCCTACAAGTTACAAAACAGAGTAACAAAGTTTGGTTAAGTGTTAACCTATAACATTAACATGATAACATCAACTCATCAAGTATTCAAGTTATAATTTATAAAACAGGGTAACAAAGTATGTTAAACAGTAACATTAACATTAAGTATTTAAGTATACAACTATACAAGTTGTAAAGATATAAACACTTGTTAAATAGTAACATTAACATATATGTTAACCAAAAACCATTAGAACAACATCAAAATCCAAAAAAAATTCAAATATGTAGTCAGAAGCAACTTAACAAGTGATCCAAGAAAGGATTAAAATAAGGCAGTAAAACAAGCAATCCAATACTTCGATTAAGAACTAATTCTATATTTCTATAATTCTATTTATGCTGTTATGAAACATTAATCATAGAAGGAGGAACAGAGAAGGAGAAGAACCGAAGAAGAAGAAGGAGAAAGAGAAGCAGCAGAAGACGAAGAAGGAGAGAAATGAGAAGGAGCGAACAAGAGAAGAAGGAATAGAGAAGGGGAAGATCTGAAGAAGAAGGAGAAAGGGAAGCAGGGAAGAAGAAGGAGAAGAAGAAGAAGAATCAGAAGACGTAGGAGGAGAGAAGGAGAGAAGGAGAGAAGAAGAGAAGAGAAGAGAAGAAGGAAGTCACTCGTTAGGAACAGATAAGGAGAAAGAGAAGCAGAGAAGCAGAGTAGCAGAGAAGAAGAATAAGAAGCAGAAGACGAAGGAGGAGGAGAGAAGGACTGAACAAGAAGAAGAAGAAGAAGAAGAAGAAGAAGAAAGAGAAGCAGAGAAGAATAAGATGAAGAAGACGAAGAAGGAGAAGGAGAAAGACTTCGCAGGCGGCCCCTTACCTTGGTTTTTCTGCCGGAGAAGGAGGAGGACGTTAGTCGCCGAAGAAGGAGAAGGTCAGCAGTCGCAGGTTATCTTCGAGGGTTCAGGTTCACTGTCGGTGTCGGAGAAGGAGAAGGTCAACAGGTGTAGGTCAGCTTCGAGGGTTTAGGTTCACTGCCGGTGTTGGAGAAGGAGAAGGTCAGCAGTCGCAGGTCAGCTTCGAGGGTTCAGGTTCACTGTCGGTGTCGGAGAAGGAGAAGGTCAACAGTTTTAGGTTAGCTTCGAGGGTTCAGGTTCACTGCCGGTGTTGGAGAAGGAGAAGGTCAACAGTCGCAGGTCAACTTCGAGGGTTCAGGTTCACTGCCGGTGTTGGAGAAGGAGAAGGAGAAGGTTAGCAGTCGCAGGCGGCAGGTCAGCTTCGAGGGTTTTCAACTTTCAATTTGAGAAATTGAGACTTGAGGGTTTTCGACTTTCTCTCTTTTGTATTTCACCTAATAGCAAGTAAAAAAAGAAAGCAAAAAGCGATCGATTAGTATAATAGGCGTGCGATGGCGTCCATGGCGTTGCCTTGGCGACGCCTATACGACCTTGGTGACCGCCAATCGTGACTCACATAAATCGGTGTACTGCCATGTCCTCGGATTTTCGTCGGGATGCCAAATCGCCGCTTAGGCGACGCCGTGACAACTATGATCTCAAGAACCTTCTCCCAAAAAATCGATCCCAAAAAACCTAAAAGAAATCAATGTCTTCACTGGCTTGGTCTTCCTTCAATCTTAAGAGGAATCGATTGAAAATCTTGATAGGAAGAATTGATCCAACATGTTGATCAATCCAAACAGCAACCCTTCCAACACAAATCGATCTCCCCCAAGAAATAATGGATCCCAAGAAAATCGCTTTCAATAAAAATCACAAGAAAATCGATCAAAAAAGGAAAAAAAATGATCCCAAGAAAATCGATTGATCACCTCCAAAATTTCGAATAAACCATCGGTAACAGTCAAACCAGAGGAAAAAGAGCTTTTTTGCATATAGCAGTAATGAAACATTCAAGTATGATTTTCATTAAATCTTCAAGGAAACCCTAGTTCTTCTCTTTCTATGACCTAGGGTTTCACCATAAATCGTAGAACCTTGAAACGACTCTCAAACCGGCAATCATGGAGAGAATCAGTTACTGGCAACCTGCTATGATACCATGTAAAGAGAGCTAAACCTGAACATGTGAAGAAGAGAATTGAGGGAGAGACAAAGAGATTGGGGGAGGAAGGCTTGTGTGATCGGTGATGTTAAACCTGAAACAATTACATACTCTGAGTAGGACTCTAAAGCCTAATAGGAAGTCTAACTAACAAAGATAAGTTGTAACAAATACCATCCCATGGTGTCCATAGACCTCCAATCGACACATACGCTCTAATTGTGTGAGACATATTCCTTTAGAACTTAATGGAAAATTTAGTTTGACAGTCATACGTCCAACTATGATGTATGGTGTGGAATGTTGGGCAGTTAAAAAACGTCATGTAGATGAATTCAATGTAGCGGAGATGTGGATGCTAAGATGGATAAGTGATAAAACTGGGAGAATAAAGTAAGGAATGATCATATCAAAGTTGGTTTGGGAGTAACTCCCATACATGATAAGCTACGAGAAAGTCGTTTGAGGTGGTGTGGTCATGTTCAATGGATGCCTTTAGATGCTCCAGTACGGTGGAATGGTTTGATCCATATTGAAGTATTTAAAGAGTAGGGGCAGACCTAAAATGACCTTAGGAGAAGTGGTGAGGAAAGACATGCATAGCTTAGGCCTTGGATCAAGTATGACATTAAATAGAGCTGATTGGAGGGCAAAGATCCATGTAGCCGACCTCATTTAGTTGGGATAAGGATGAGTTGTTGTAATTAAGACAACCTTATCATAATTTTTAATTTAAGAATAATTTTAACTGCACAAATAGATGTATTTAACCACACAAGAGTATACATCAATATCTTTTTCTTTGAAGTGGGAGGTGGGGGAAATTAATAAAACATTTATTGGTGAGAGTTGTATCCCTATATAGAGGAGCCTCACTACACTATAGAAGGAAGAAGACAAGGCTAAGAAAACCCCATGTAGTGAAGGGGGGGGGGGATATGAGGGGGCTGGAGGTCATTAATAATTTGATCCCATCTTCTCCAAAATTATGTCAAATTGTCAATTAATATCTCTGATCTCAATACGGGTTGAGAAGCCCCAAAATACCTGCTACTTAATAAGCAGTTCCAAATGATGATCCAACACCTGATTGTCCTGCTGCTAGCATGTTCCAAACAATTCAACATTTGGGACTAGAAGCCCTAGTCTTCTTGCTTCAAACTAATGAATTAAGAAACCAAGTCCCTTTAGTATCCCAGTTTACTCCAAGGGTGCGATTATGTGTAGGAATTTGGACCATCTAAAGGTGAATCATTGACTAGTAGGCGTCACCTGCCTCCCCCCCCCCCCCCCCCCCCCCCCTCCCAACCCACAAATCAATCCCACACACAGGTAAAAAAAAATCCCTAATAGTTGTGTTAAATTAAGGTGTAGTACAGAAGTAAAGACTACAAAATGCAATGATGTAAGATGCTAAGCACAATCATAAACAGAGGACATGATATCAGTGTACCTAAGTAATAAATGCCAAAAAGAAAATGAAAAACAGCTACTATCTTCTATTTAAAGTCTTGATAAAAAAGTTGGAACCCCAAACAGTAATGCACTGAGAGTTGTCTTCTAGTTGCATCTAGTGACTTGAGTCTTTAAATGGTCCCACCTAAGTGGCCAATTTGCTGGCAGTTCTTGATTAGTGCATGATTCAGTCGGTTCATAAAATTCCTAGGTTACAGTTTGATGACACTTCCCATTTCTTAGACATAGAGCATTGTCCTAGAACATGACCTCTAAAGGTTATGACATTGACTATACTGCTTGGCAATTATGTTCTGGACAGCTAAATGGTTGACCCATTTTTTCCCCCCTCTTTTGTTTATCTTTTTCTCATTTTTGTTATGTGACATGAATTTCCAGGCAAACTAGTGACCCTAGAAGTGGTTTTGCTACTGTTGAGAAGGACTTTCCTGGGGGATTGACACCCATGCTTGGCGATAAGAAGGTTAGTCATTCTCTAGTGTGTGTTTATTTTGTTCTGTCATTGTGTAATAGAGAGTGATAAATAGACAACTAAATTATCGTTAAAACGTTGACTGGTCAGTCAGGTGATATTGATTAGCTATCTAGGCAGTAATTTGTCATCAGTCATGAACTAATTTGCATATGTTTTTAACCTGAGGTAATAGCTTGATATTATGCTTCATGTTAATGTAAGTTGATGCAGATCAACTATTTTGAATATGGTTTTGTCTTGAGGTAAATGTTATGCTTCATATTATTGTAAGTTGATGCGGATCAGCTATTTTGCATATGCTTTTGTCTTGGGGTAATAATTGTTGGATGTATTATGTTTCTTGTTATTCTATGACCTTTGTTTGTCATTGTTTCCCCAAATCCACTGAATGTAGAGAGAATATAACAAGACATATAGAACTTGAAGGAAATGATATTCGAAAGTCCATTGTTACATAACGTAAAGTACTTGTAAAATTATTGATCCATAGATACTTTCATATTTATTTGATGAGTTATTAAAATTTTTTCACTTAGGCAAAGCCTAGTCGTCAATTAGCCAACAATTTGCTTTGACAAGGAAAAATGACTTCCAGCATCAACTAACAAAGAATATGTCACTGAGTTTGTTAACCATACTCCAACCCTTACAGCCCAACACTCGAGTTCTTTGTGATGTGTTCCTTGTAGATAGATTGCATGGCCCAAGATGTGTAATATCAAATGTGTACTTGAAGGAAAGATGTGTCTAGGGATATTTGGGCTTTGGAGTCCATAGAGAGCTTGATCTTTCGGCGTGCAGAAGTTGACCTAAATCCTAAGTTTGTTAGTGAGTTTAACCTTAGGCTCCATCTGGTTTCAGGGACGGTGAAGGAGTATGAGGGGAATGAATAGAAGCTTTTCTCCCTCTAAGTTGTCTGGGTGCGAGGAAAGTCGTTAGTCCTGTCTAGTTGGATGAATAAAGGATGAAAAGTCTTTGAAAAACCAAGGAAACAAAATCAAGTAGATAACTGAAAAATTACTGTAATTTGTAAATTCTGCCCAGTTAAGTTGAGTAGATGTTCTTCTCCAACGCTGACACTATATAACCTCCCAATCTCAAACCAAAGGATGAGGGGTGGGCGGATCTCACCAGTGGTGCTGCAGAGCAAATCGCTCTGTTTTCTGTCATGATATTGGGTTATGCATTTAAAACAAAAATGCCAGTAAAAGAGGGACTGTAATGAGCACCTGCTACGGTAATCTGCAATCAACCAAAACTTACCAAAGATTACTCATTTGGATTTATTCAGCCTCTCTCTCTCTCTCTCTCTCTCCCCCTGTGTGTGTGTGTGACACAGGAGGATCTTAATTACAACAGCCATAGAAGAATCATGGGTAAGGATTCTTACTGGCAAACCAACCCCTTGGTTTCTCGTTTTGACCTCTATCCGTCCTGTTGGTTTCTCAGTTTGACCTCTATCCGTCCTGTTAAGTGCCTGTTTTTGCTTTTCTTTGAGCAGATCTCTTAGGTCCTCTGTGATCACCCAGTTTGGGAGCTTTATGTATTATGAGAAATTAGAAGCAGTCCTCTTCGTTTATGCAGATTCCAGTGATCAGATCCTCTTGGTGATCACATCACCATTGTTTTTGTTCTGATTCCAGTGGTCTTCACTCACTACCATCGAGTCCGATGATCTTCGCCCAAAGTTTAGTTGAACTGGAACAAGTCAATATAAGATTCTGCATCAGATGTTAAGATTTTCTACAATATTGTTTTTGAGGAAAACTTTATGATGTAAATTTATTTATTTAATTATTTTTCTTGGCCATCCAGACAAATCAAAATGAGATCCATCAAAAACTGTCCACTTTTACTCTTTTTCAAATCTCTGGCAACCAGATGGACCCTTAGTGGTCTTTTATGATTCCTGGGCCCTTATTGACTTGGGCAGTGTTTTGGATGCATTTTCTTCTTGAGAGGGTTGACTGCACCAAAGCCTATACTCAAAAGCATCTATTTTGGATGTTATGGCAAAACAGTTATAAACAAGAAACCAAAGTTGAGGGATGGTGGATAGAATTTGGTTGATATGGTAATAGACATCAACCTGCTTCAGGTCTGATATTTTATTTTCCAACGCAGTGATATTAGCGATCTTATTCACAGTTAAACATGTCAGTTCCAGGAAATTTTTTCCGTTTTTAAAATACATTATTAAAAGAAAAAAACTAATTTGATTAAAAAGTCCATGGAATTGTTTCTTCCAAATAGATGAGTATTGCTGCTGGTGTTGTTGCTGATTTGTGGACATTTGTTGATTGGTCTGAAAAACAAATATATATAATGGCAAAGTAATTCCTTGATTTCCATTAAAGTTTGAACTATGAAAATAAGCATTCATTTGCAATGACTGGATGGATATTTCGGGTGATGGGAATTGGAATGCATTTGTTCCGTCCAGACAGGTAGAGGTTTCATTATTTTCGATTAGTCAAAAGTGCTTCCATTCTAGTAAAGTGTGAGTTGACAAAGGATCTTCTAGGCATATTCCTTGGCTGGAGTGAAATAAATTATGTGGAGAGAGATGAAGATCAATTCAGAAATGTCCAGTAGGAAGTGAGGATAATGGAAACGAGTAATACTTATCGAAAAAATTGGTTTAGTTATATCTATTGACAATTTAGAGCTCCTGTATTTTGTTTTTTTTTTTTTTGGTAAATAATTCCTGTATTTTTACTATGTAGACATGGAGGTCGAGCCTTCAATGTACTTAACTATAGTTGTACTTGGTTCAATCCTCAGAATTGTGTTTCTTTGGCATATTTAGAATTGTCCTGGTTTGTTGTTAATGGAGCCCCTGGTTAATAACAGAAAGGCTGTGTATTTGGAACATTCCTGATTTCCATGCTAAAAACTACTATATGGAGATCTAATGAATAGATGGGTTGGGCATGTGGGTACCTGGAACCAATCATTTAATATTCTCGATTCCTTTGTTGCTATTTGTATCTTAACTGCCTTAATTTTTTTAATATCAGAAACTGGTTGAACCCAAGTGAAATTTCAGCAATCTCCTTTGTCATGCATAAAAGCACATGATTTTATTATCATGATTTCGGCTCTGTCAGATACAGTATCTAATATTCGCTGATTTCAGGTTGAGCATTTCTTGGGGATCAAACGAAAGGCTGAACCTGGTGGAGGTGCATCAAAGAAGCCAAAGAACTAAAGGTTCTATCTGTCCCGGAAAGTGTGAAGGCATTTATGCCTGCAGTTTTGAAGATTTGAGCTCACCAGAAAACTTTGGAATTTGATTTTGAAAGTATGATATCGTTCAGTGTGCACAAAGAACTAAAGGTTCTACCTTCAAGGTAAGAAGCAAATAACAGTATGATATCATCTAATCCCCAGAGCCTTCGCTATGAATTGAGAGCTGAAATGGCGATCTTGTCTAAGCTTCCTGAGTATCATCATTCTTTTTTATTTACTTTGTACAGATCCTTAAACTGTAGAATACAGTTATTAAGAAATTGTATGATGGAGCAGCTTCCTGTTTTTGGAGCAAAAAGATAAAAGGAATCCGAACCAACAGTCCAAATTTGATCCACTGCTGGAAAATTGTAATCATCTAGTCATTATGTGCTTCATGAGATCGGAGTTCAAAATTTTAACCCCATTTCCTTGTATGGATGTTAAAAGTTGTTGGATTTGGACTGGGGGGGAATGGAGGATTCTCCTCTTATTTGAAGCACTGGCCTTTTCTACATTATTAATGTAATATCTAGCAAATCAGCTGATCATGATTTGAAGCACTAGCCATTTCTTTTTTTCCATTTTAGGGAAAGGGTTCTCTGAGCAAGTAGAATAGCAGAGCACATCAATGAAGTGCAAAAAAAATGGCATTGTACATTGGAGGACTACGAGGTCATTTCATGTGAGGAGGGGAGGGATAAGACACATATGTACTAACATACCCTGCCCCAGGTGGCTCTGAGAATCTTTTTCCCATTTTCTTATATGGTTTTTCTGGATGATCAGTCTTCCTCAAATATGCATAGTGAGATGTTAAAATGTAGATTAGAATGTGGCGACACACTGGCCATAATGCACTTGTGTACTTCCATCCAAGTTGCCTATCCAATTGTTGATTAACTTGACTCATTGTGACTCTGGAGAGAATTTTAATTGTATGATTCACATTGTATTACAAATATTTTTTTGTATTTTAATAGTTCAGTGTTGTTGAGGATTTTTATTTTTTTAATGAAGGAAAAAGAATGTGTCCTCCACGCCCTCTCGCATGGGGCATTGAAATGACCATCCGATTCAAATTCATTGTTATAAGTTATTGATCCAATTATATTTCGACTTTATTGATGTGTTAATGATGTAGACCAATTGTAGTTGATACCAAGTCAGAAGTGTACCTGGAACAACGACTACGACTTTCATTTCGGTTTCATTCTAAAAAAAAGAAAAGGGGTAATCGATCCTAAAACAAGTTCACCAAACATCATTTTTTGTTTTGGTTTTGAAATGACATTTTGATATAAAAATTGAAAATTTTATTTTTGACACAAAACGTCGTTTCTAGAACTAAATGACTACCAAACACAGCCTCTGTGAGAGAAAGAGAGAGAGAGAGAGAGAGAGTCCAGTGTCTACCTGCTTCCTTATATATACCAATAGAGGGAAGTGGAAGTAAGAATTTTGTGCTAATGTCATGTGGCATGATCTGATTGGATGGGCTTATGAGGGGATTATGGTCTTTCTTCCCGATTTATTGCTAGGTGACTGGCCCTAATGGGCTGGATGTTTAAAACTATAACACTACTTTTCAATTCCACCTGGAATAAGGAATTGAGGCTATGTTTGGTAGCCAAGGGAAGAAAAGAAAAGAAAAAAGAACCTAGAGAAGAAAAGGAAAAAGAGAAATGGTGAGAAAATAAAAAGACTATGTATGTTTGGTTACCAAAAGGGGAGGATAAAAGAAAAGAAAAGAAAAAAATTCAAAAAATTTTGAATTTTAGGAGAGAGATAGACATATAGGAAATCATTGTATAATCATTCATTTTTGTCTTATTATGTTTTCATAATTTTTTATGTTTTCTTTTGTTTTTGATAAGAAAAATTTTGGAAAAACAAAAAAAAATTTCACAATTCCTAAAAAGAATTTTGAATTTAGAAAGAGGAATCTTTTATGTTCAATGAAGAAATAGCAAGTGCAAAGAAAAAATCTTTTTTTTTTTTACTCTCCCTTGACTACCAAACAAAGTGCGGAAATTGTTATCAGTTAACAAAAATACCGTTTGATAACGTTTCAAGAAACAAGTTTCTGTCGTTTCTGTTTCCAGAAACAGTAGAAATGGAGCAAAAAGCGTTTGATAAAATTGTTTCGTTTCACTTATCTTTAGAAATAGAAATAGAAATTTTTACTTATTTATGATTCAAGAAACGACTCAACTTGTTTCGCCATTTCTAAAAATGATTTGTGACAATTCTTTCACTGGTTACCATCAACTTTTAAAAACATGACTTATCAAATATCTTCAATTTTGTTTCTATTTTTAAAAACTAAAATTGATCTTTCTATCATTTTTTGCATAAACGTTATCAAACGGACCGGATTGGATCTTTCTGACTTTGATCCTCGATTGAAACTTTTTCGATCCTCATACACATGTATCGTGGAAGGGTCAAATCATAATAAAAACTGGGTTCTGTTTGAGCAGTGACGCCGACTTCCAAGGAGAGAGGATCCTATTCACTCTTTCGGTTCTGTTTGATCAGAGACGCCGACTTCCTATAGCAAATCCGTCTTATTGTTGGGGGATTTGGGATTTTGCTGTTATCTTCAGGGATATTTTTGGCTGTGGATTGTGAAAGGAGAGATTTGAACAGTTCGTTGAAATTGGAAGCCGAGTACTTACTTCCAAGATGGAATTTGGTTCTTGATGCTTTCTGGAAAAACGCCGAAGTGACTGATTTCTGATTTGCACGATCAGACACACGCGCAGCGTAATTTTCGTATCTCCATCCCGCACCACCCCCTGCAACCTCTCCCCTCACCCTCCTCTTCCCTGCTCACCCCATCTTGTGTTCTTCCTCTTACCCTCCACCCCGTGCAATCACTTTGTTAAGTAAAACATACATTGGTTTAGGTTTTGTAAGATGGGAGCAGATTCGAAAAGCCATAAGAAGCGTTTGGAGGAAGCAGCAGAAGATTCATCCTCACCTTCAATCTCTTCCGACAGCGAAAGCAGTCCTCGCAGTAAAAGATCGAGTAGTCGTCGCCATAAGGGAAGCAGAACAAGCAAAAGGGATAAAGAGAAGAAACGTGAAAGAGTTGAGAGACATCTTCGAAGAAGAAGGGAAAGAAGGGAGAAGAAGAGGGAGCGAAGGAGAGAAGAGAAACGAAGATCAAAAAGGAGGGCTGAAGTTGATAGTGATGATGATGATGATTCCAGACTGTCTGGTGGCGAAGCATCAGAGCCTGAAGTTCCTAGGGAGGACCCAGAAACCGTTCTTCGGTCCATTCTGAAGGAGTTCCCTTATGCTGGTGATGAACTGAAACAGGTACCCATTTTTCAATTTTTCTTCACTGGGCATTTGAGTTGATCTCACTTTCTCTTGTTTGTTCTGCCATTGATTAATAGAGGCTTTTGGCTTACATTACCTTACTTATAGTATTATTTCAAAATGTTAGTTTTGGATTGGTGAATCTATCAAAAGAACTTTTTTTTTTTTTTCCTGATAACATTGATAAAACAGAAAGGGTAATTTTTAAGCATGTCCGTATAAAACTCTCTCTCTCTCTCTCTCTCTCTCTCTCTAGAGAATTTGTTAACTTGCATACCCGACTCCACAAAGCCTTATTTTTTTAATAATGTGGGGTTGGAATAGTTGGTTTGCATCAGCTAGTGAATTGCTTTTGGTCCACCTGGAGCTGCTGTGTTTTGCATTTACTAAGGTCAATTTGTATCTTGGGGGTGAGTGAAGGCTGACAGTTTGATGTGAAAAGACAACTAAAGAGACATTTTGTATTCCCAGGACCTTTGTGATGCCAAAGCTTAAAATAAATGATCTGTTTCATGCTAACCCATAGTAAATTTTTAGATAATAAAGGTAGGTAGCATATTTGGTTTGCTTATGCCTAATGGCTTACTGAGGAATGATTGGTAGAGTTGGTAACTAGTCCACGCAATTCAAGTAGATGACTAGTTAACTCTTGGCTACCTGCTGATACTGACCCAACAACTATTTAACAATCTTGGGTAAAACTTTTGAAATAACATTATGATTGGATGTGACTAACAATCGTCTTGTTTAAATTCTTTAATTTTTTAATTAAAGAAGCACTTGCCTTCTGTTCTAAACCTGGATCTGCTTTTGTATAAAAATGGTTGGTTCAAGACTTATTCTTATTTGATTATGGCACTATTGTATCACCATTTTTGCCAAATATTCTCTGTTTATGTATACTAGTTCTTATTGAAGTCTTTGCCTGCATAAACAAGTAATTATATTATTGCATGAAGCAGAAAAATAATTACAGTCGCACCTAGATGATTTGGAAGAAGAAGGGAACTTTAATATAATTTTAGTAATGTGTATATGTTTGGGTTTTAGGGTTGCTGTATCATGACACAGGTAGATGCCTTGCTTGTTCCCTTTCCTTGATTGATTCTGTTCCATCTTTGGATCCTCATGGGGTCCTCATTATCTGTTCAATAGCCCATAGGTTTTAACCATACTTTTCTGAAACAATTGTCTCTTGTTGCTGCAGCTTCTTCAAGTGATTGATGATGGGCAGGCTGTTGATACAAGTTGTATGTCAGACAGATCTTTGGTGAAGCTTCTGAAGAAGTTATTTTCTTCGTTAAATCTACAAGAAAACGGTTCGGGGCTTTTCTTTTTGCCAACAACTCAGCGTCCTACAATGGAAGTTGTTGGTTCCGTAATTGCTTCTCATTCGACTGTGAAGGATGAATCTCCTGTTCCTAGAAGAAGGTAATAACTTAATTTCATTTTTGTTTATTTCTATGGATGGGTTGATCACAAGCTGTTGAACATTATATGTACACTCCACAGAAAGACTCATGTTCATATCCTACTTGAACTAGGACTATCTAATAAAGAATTTTCAATGTCTAGGATACGGATATGTTAACTGGGAGCATTGTAATACCATGGGCCCAAATTATAGGATAATTTTTTAACTAGAAGTAGATTAGTTTTAATTTTTTTATGGGGCTCAATGGTTAGATGTAAACGTGAGGTATTATTTTATTTTGTTTTTAGTTTACTTAGATAAGCTTATCCAAATAGTGGGTTCCAATTGGGTAAAGGAAACAGTAGGGAATGTGTTTAAAACAGGGAAAAAAGGAAAATAAATAATAAGAGTACGAACCTCTCGTGAAGGCTGATGGGCGCCTCAAAAGTGAAATAACAAATATCAAGAATAAAGGCAGTTCTGTAAATAACGTGAAGTTTCTATAAGGAGTGGCAGACTTGTAAATACACAGAATGTGTAAGGTTCTAGATGGTTAACTATGAGAAGGACACAAAGGTGATTAGTATTTATTGGTAGGGGTAAACTAGGAAGCAAATTAGGAGTATGGCACATGAGGGAATAAAAGGTATAAAAGGGGGTATAAATGGGAAAAGAGAAGCTAGGATAAGAAAAATAACTCATGATGGAAGTATTGTCTTCTTCCTTGGGACCAAAACAGGGCAGACGAATGGGGAGAGTTCCAGTGCGACAGAGCTTCTTCACCACGACTCAGTTTGGCCGGGAACTTCAAACGATGGGTCACAGCAGCACGTCTTCTATGAATCCAGCACCACAAGGTCTCGACATCCCAGATCTGAAGTGTTTTGAGCCTGCAACTAGGTTTGGCGGTGGCAAAACTCAGATCTGAGTCTGGTTTGTTTTCTCACCAGCAGAAGCAAGTTTTGGATGAGCTGTTCTAGGGTTAGGATCGCCTGGGAGGTAGCAACCTTCGCCCACAATCTCTGTTCAACCAATTGGAAGTAAACCTTCAGCCAAGCTTTCTTAAACCTGATATTTCGGCCCAGAACAGGGTATTGACAGCAGAAGGGAAGAAAGAATGAATAACAAGAGGGGAAAAAAAAGAAGATCAAAGGAATTGAAAAGAGAAGAGAAGGAGAGAGTTACACAAGCCAGCCATGGTTCCAAACTAAGTTATTCAATCAATTTTCCATTCCCAAAATCTAGTCCCATCATTAGGTACAAAACTCCACATAAAGACTTAGAAATAACTACTTTCCTATTCTAAAACTGAAACAAATATGGAATCTAAATCAAATAAAGCTTGATTCCCAAGTTACTTAAAAAAAAAGAAGAAGAAAGAAATAAATCAAACTAAAAAGGTAACTAAATGTCCTTCGCCCAACTGCATCAGGAGGGAGCCTCGTGCATTGGGTACACCCAAGGATTAAAGTATCAGTATCGGTCGCTGTGTCTGTCGGCCAAAATCATACTTGTCAAGGCGTCTTCTAGGCGACAACTAGGCGTCCAGGTGGTTTTCCTGGGGCCTAGGCGACAACTAGGCATCCGGGTGGTTTGCCTGGGGCCTAGGCGATAGTCGCCTTGTTGCACTGTATGTCGCCTTGTGTTTTGACACTTATATATGCCAAATATCATTTAAGTAAATTTTTTTATATTTATTATTAATATATTATTCATAAATAAGAAAATACCCCGTATTTGAATCCAATAAAAATAGTTTAAAGATTAAATTCCAAAAGGATAAAAAGTCAACCCCCCGGTCCCAGAACAAAAATTGGACTTTGGTTATAGGGGTGATTTTCAACTTTTAAATGCTGGGATTTTTTCTCAATTATGAAAATTTTATAAATTCTATCATGTTAAAACATTTTTAAAGGCCAAAAGTTTGGTAAAATAATCTTTTATTTTGATATCCATAAATTATTTTCATTCAGGCGATTTTAACAGTATTCGCGCACTTAAAAATAAGTTTGACTGGAGCATAACTTTGTCATTGCAACTCCGATTTAAGTAATGTTAGACTTGTTAGATAGCTGGTTTTATATTATAACTAATACAAAAAGTCTCATGTGAAAATAAAATCATTTGACCAGTCAAACTTATTATAGAACAAGAGCATTTCTCTAAATGTTGATTTTTTATTACTTAATATGACTTAATGTTAATTTTTTATGATTTGATGTGGCTAAATGTTGATTTTTAATGACTTGATGTGGCTTAAACTTGATTTTTTTATGATACAATGTATATATAACTTACTATATAATGTTAGAAAATAGGGAAAATAAAAAATAACACTTGGTCGCCTTGTTTGCCGTAAGGCGGGCCCCTTCTCGCTTAAGCGCTTAGAAAACCCTCCACAGCCTTGGTGTCGTGACAATTATGGCCAAAATTAAGATACGTATCGGAGGGTATCGTATCGTATTGTGTCGGAGATTCGTTAAAGATATGCGCGCATAAATGGATAAGAAACACTTTTTTATACATTTTTGCATAAAAAAATTGTTAAAAAAAGCTACTGATAACATATATTATGCATAAACATTAAATTGAGGGTATGGCATTAAAAATTCAAGGTTTGTAGTTGTCCCATAAATGTAAAATCCTTGTTCCTAACTTTGATTTCCACTTTAGTTAGAGAGAAATATGGCTGGCAGCAACTTTGGAACAAAAACCCCTCAAAAAGTTGTGTTTTTTTAAAAAATGACCCATCTTAGCCATTATATGGCCGTAGCGCACTGTATCGGTATGTATCGTACCGTTTCAATATGTATTGTTCGATACATACTGATACATACCGAAATGTACATTTCACCTCGATTTTATATTTTCCATAATATAGGTACGTATTGATTCGTATCGTATCATATCGGTGTGTATCGGTATGTATCGTAGGATACATATCGATATAAAAGGATTTTAAAAATTTCATGTATCGTATCGGTAAGGGCCGATACGTACCGATACTTAAAACCATGGGTACACCCCTTATTTTTTGGAAAGAGAACACTAGATGAATAGCAGAAGCTTTTGCCGGAGAAGACTGAGTCATTGGCTGAGGACGGCCACTTCATCTCTCCTTCATACGGCATCAAGAGGAAGAAGACTATATCACTACAACTAGGTTTTCTCCTTGAAGGACGCTCTAACGGATTAATCCCAAAGGTTTTTTTTTTTTTGGGGGGGGGGGGTTGAGTGAGAAAGCAGGGAGAATTGAATGTGTAAACTAGCCTTGGCATCATGTGATCCCTTCTCTTTTGTTTACCCCTCCAAGCTTGATCTTGAAAATCATAAAACATTTCTTTCTATGGTTTATGCTTATGATGCATAATTGATGGCTTGGACCGCTTGGTTATGGATAAAAATGTGTGGAATCCTTTTCTTTATCTTGTAGAAACTATGGTTTATGCTAATGATGCATGATTGGTGGCTTGTGCAGCGTGATTGGACCTGAAATGCCATCTTCTGAGTTACTAGCTGCAGCAGCCAAATTAACAGAAGCTGAGGCTGTGCTTAGGTACTCACCGATAAGACCAGTTCTTCATTAGGTTTTCTACTTTGTGGAGGTCTTAGAATTGCCCTTGGGGTTCATAAATCTATCATATGCAGTTTTGAGTTAACAATGATGAATATTTAAGCTTATAACTTACCCTTCTTTTTGCATGTAAAAAGATTTCTTTGAGTTTGTTTTCACTAATATTTGCAATATCCAGGGATGCTGAGTTGGAGGATGACACTAGTTTGTTCATAGGCCCTCCACCTCCTGCTGTGGCTGCTGAAGCTGCATCAGCAAATGAGGCTGAACGCTTTGAAGAGGTTCGACAATCTATCTGTTATACATTGTTGATCAAATTGTTCAACCTGATATTTTCTTGTGTTTTCCAGTAAAAAATTTTTGTAACTGAATCTTTATTGCATTATTATTGGTATAACGCTTACCACAGAACTATTGCGTACTAATTTCTACATTTATAGTGTACATCAAATTGAACCTCTTATTGTTGAGATATTAGCTTTGGATATTTATGAATTCTTTATTTAAAGAACTCTGATCTTACAAGGGAAGAGAATACTACTTCCATTTCCCCCTCCCACCTGTACCCTGCTTGTTAGGCCTTTTGGATGCACACTTTGAGACCTTGGTTAACTGATCATTTTTGGAGAAAATTATTAGTCATCCATTTCATTAAGTAAAATTCAGATGTCCCCATTAATTGTCTTAGTTGCGTGACACTTTTTGCGAAACATTCCCTTCATTTATTTTCATTACTAGGTTTTTATTTTTGCCTTGCATTTGAGTCCTATTTAGATCTGATTGACTAGAGTGACCTGGCAGCTAAGATCTTGGGTGACTCCACGTTGAGTTCCCTAACAGTCTTACCTGCTGTCAAAACACCCATATCCCCATTGAATCCACGCTTTGTCCTTTTTGTTGGTTCTCTTGTTAATTGTGTTGAGGGAACATTCAACTACAACTGTAAGTTACTTCTCCATTTTTTTGTTCTTGAATCATTTTATCAGCAGGCACTTGAGTTTTCAGGCCTGCAAGATTGATCAAGAAAACTAATTGGGGTTGGGCTCATAGATTTATATATAATTTCTGCACAACTTATTGAATTTGAAGTTTATGTGAGTTTTTTCTGACTACAACCTATTTTTGATTCATAAAATTGAAATGCAATCCAATCAACTGTTTCTTTGAGGCACTTTTTTGTAGTTTGATTTAAATAATTCATATCAATGGATTCATTTTGTTCTATGAAGTGAAATTGCATTAGATTTTGGAATTGTTTAGCTAGTTTGACACTGCCCCATGCGTGTATTATCTTACTGAATAATTGCATATTAGAATGTTGACTGAAAATAAGAACATAAGCAAAGTTTCTTGCCTTTTTTTCTTTTTTCACCCATCTTGGGGATGGAAGATTTGATTGTTGGGGGGCAGGGGGAATGGGTTGACAAAGACTCGAGCTTTTCTTATTCAGCCTTTATCTTAGGCAGATTGAGCTAAGCTTTATCCAGGGCCAGCCACAATCAATAAGGATGAAGTGATCCAAAAAAATCTGGGTCCTTCCATGTGACACTGGAGTCACAATATTTGGCATTAGTTTTCATATGTAATGTTTTATATGTATTTTGCAACTTGGTGGTTCAACTGGGTGTTTCTAGAGATTATATTAATATTCATTGTGCCATCATGCTATTAGTAGTTTCCTTAGAGTTGCACAGTGTTATTACCCCTTGTGCCTTGTACTATCCATTGAGGCACACTACTTTGTGCATTTTTTTTCCCCTAGTCATTTTCCATGCTTCGTGTCTTGGTGCACCTTTATTGATTTGGTTGTTCTACTTGACCAAAACATATCCACTTTTTTGTTCAACCAGCTTTAGGGACGTAGTTGAGTAAAGAAAGTTTGCTTTGATTTCTGCAAATTTGTTAGTTTATGGAACTAGGATTTTTTATCATTGTATTGGTTAACGTTTATTCCTTGTACTCACAATTTTGAATAAATTTTTTGATGTTATTGCCATATTTTATTAGTTTTTAAGTTATTTTCTTCTTTCTTTGTCATTCATGTGTACTATGTATTACTTCCAAGAGTTCAAGTATTTAGCGTATTTATTAATATGACTCAATTGCCATGATCTGTTTAAACAATGGTCCTTTCCCTGCTTAGTTCTTAAATCAATAAGAATGTGAGATATTTATGTTCTGTAGACTTTTAGCAAATTTATTTGTTCTTAGGCCATATTTTTGCGCCAGTAAAGGGTGTAAACCAGTGCACAAGGCTCCCGCCACCGCGGGGTCTAGGGAGTGTCATAATGCATGCAGCCTTACCTCTGTTTCCCAGAAAAGGCTGTTTTCTGACTTGAACACAGGAAAATATATATGATATAGATATCAAATAATCCATGAATTTATTTAATATTTACGCAGAACATAGAGGGCCGTCCTCAGTGCAACGTTAAATGTTTCTCCATTGCAATCTATTGGTCCTGGGTTCAAGTCGGAAAACAGCCTTTTTTGGGAAACGGAGGTAATTAGCTATAACCCGTCAATCTTTTTGCATGGATCCTTGCGCTTGTTCGTGCTTGGAATCTCCATGTAGTCATCCCCATTAAGTTGGGATTAGGTTTTGGATGTTGTTGTTGTATATGGTATAGAGTGTTTCTATACAAGTTTATCTGAAAAGTAGTGTTGTCTTGTCCCTCAGTTGAGAATGTTGCCTTGTGCCTCGCACCTTAGATGCCAAGAGGCCTTTGTGCCTCAAGTACTCCTTGCGCCCTAAAGAACTTGATTAATTCTTTTGTCTATTTGGTCTCTAATTGCGATGAAAAGTTCACTTTGAGTCATACTTTGGTTTTCTGTCTAATTTGTTTCTGGAAAGCAGGTTGGTGGTTAAATGTTATTCCATTGATGTTCTTAATTAGTTTTATGGTCTTATTCTACATTGGGGGAAAGGGTTAGGATGGGTTTAGGTGTAATCTATATCTTCATCTAACTTTTAAATTGAGTAAACCCTCCACGCCCCCCAACAAAAAGAAAAAATCTTCTTCTATAAGATTTGTCCTCTAGTAGTAATAGGAAATTCAATTTAATGGTGCTTGCATAAATATTCTTCTTATCCTACTTGGTTTTCTTACTTTGAACAGGTGACAAGAATAATGGCAGCTGAGGTTGATTCTCCATACGATGTGCTTGGAGTGAACATGAATATGTCGACTGATAACATGAAGAAAAGGTAATTGAGTATGAGTTAATCTTTGCAATGCGACCTTTTCTCGCTTTAACTTGTTCACTCCCTCTATCTCACTAAGACTGGCTTCTGTGAAAAACACAAATTCAATGTATTTTGAATGTTGAATTTCAATGCTTTAAGAAGAGGAAACACAAAATTAATATAAAATATAGCAAGGGGTATTGTGTGGGAAAGTGACATAAACATCATATCTTAAATTTTACAATTGAAAAACAATATGGGACAGTGGAATAACAAAAAAAGGCCAGTTTTCGTGGATGGAGAGAATGTTCTTATCTCCAACGAATTTGTTGCCTAGATGTGGAACAAAGCAGAGTAGACTTGGTTATCTTTACCTTTAAGTCTGTATGAGTGAGTTGTTGGAATTAGTATTTCTATAAACTATAATGTTGTTTTAGTATGAGCAGTCAGTAAGCCATGGCTTGATGAATTTTATTATGAACTTTAATTTTTACTTAAAGAGTAAGTTAAGTGTCACATTTTGTCCTTCCAGAATCCAAACAAGCTAAATAGAATAAGGAATGGTGAAATGGTTCACAAGGCAATACTTTGTAATATCGGGAACCTTGACATTAGTTGGAGTTTATAGAACATCATTGTTATACTTCATTGCTGGATTTATTTCTAATTTCAGAGATACATGTGGCAATGTGTTGAGTTTCTGTAGATTGGTATACCTTTATTTCATGTTCAAAACTGAAGAAAATAGTGCAGTCATACCTTAAGACTAGTCCCTGTTTTGGTAGTCGTTGGGTATGTGCTTTATTTTATTTTTTATGCTTTTGGTTATAATGTGCTCAATTACAAAGCCTAAAACTATAGTCCAAGGAGGGTACGGATTTTTAACCTTTTCCTAGTAGCATCAGGAGTTTGAAAGTCTAATAGGTTGTTTAATCCTAATTTCATTAGGATTTCTGAAGTTGTTGTTAGCTTTAAATTCCTAGTCAGTTTAGTAGTCCACTTATGCTGATTTTAGTCTATTATATGTCAAATAAGTAGTGTTTTTTGTTGTATTAGGATTTAGGAATAGGAAAGTTCTAGTCATACTAAGAATCATATCTTGAGAGTTCTAAGTGAGGACATACGACTTGGCTACTCACAGGTTAGAGATAGAATGAATTAATTCGAGTTCTGGTTATGTAGATTGGCTACTTAAGGGTTTTTCTGTCTGGTTTCTTTATAGTTCTGATAATTCCTGATATTCAGGTCAGCTATTCTTCTTTTTTCCTCCTTATTGTTAGTATTATTTTCAAAGTTACTGTTCACGGTTACAGTTTACAGTCCCATAGGTGCTTAATTCTTTTGTTGACCCTATTCTCTTCTAATTCATATGACCCTTCTCAGCCCTAATCAATTCTATCCTACTCCTAACCATCACTCCTAGATTGAAAGTGTACCCATTTGCTATGGAGAAATAGTTTCACCACAATTGAATCCAGAAATTTTGTGATCAAAATGGTAACTTTCACCAATCTGTGTCCTTATATGTCTGGACCAGTATTCGAGATTGAGTTATAGACCCTGCTTTGAGAAAACCAGTTGGCGGTTTGGAACAAGAAAAGAGTTAACTGTTGGCTCTAAATCTGATGCTGTTGGGGTCTTTATAACACATCTACAAATGATGCAGGAGCATCCCTTAATGAAAATTCAGTGGCCTGGATATGTTTTTGGGACCAGTAGATCTGTTTTGGTGATATGAGATTATTAGTAATAATATATTTCCGTTACTTTTTTCTGGGTCTATTTTGGAAGGTGAAAACCTATTCTTCTAACATGGTTTTGGTGCTGTTTGATAGCTTATTGAGATACTTTTCAAACGAGATCAATATCCTACCATTCTGAGCTATACTTGGGGAGTTAAGACTCATTTTTCGAACAAGAGGGGGGGTTTGGGGTGGGGAGTTAGTTTTCTAGTTATTGTCTACGTGAAGCAATGTAAACAGCACTTTTTGTGGAATAGAGGTGGTTTTTGGTTATGGTAAGGGTGTAAAATGCAACCGAAACAGTTTACCGTAACCAGAACCGACCATTTAAAACCGAACTGAACCAAACCGTAGTAACATGGTGTGGTTATGGTTTTGTAGGTCAGTTTCTTGGTCTGGTCTGGGTCAATACCGGATAAATGTTTAGAAAGTGGAAGTTCACATTTCACTGTTCACAACGACACAATATGCCTCCAGCAGCCAAGCCAGACCCTGAGCACGCTCACATGCACAGCAGAGGGAGTATGAGGAGATTGCAGCAGCAGTTGTAGTTGGGAGTCCAAGCAATGTAGAACTAGGTTGACAAGACAACCAAGTCCCAGTACTGCAGGATTCAATGAAAGAACAACCACAACAAGGTAGAACAGTTAGATCAGAGGTGAGGGGCTAATCAGATATTAGAAGAGGCTGAAACAGATTATAAAACATGGACTCAGACCACAGGAATCTAAAGGAACCAGGTTCCAGCAATCGATTCCAGTTACAGGTTGAACAGTCCACTAAAAGACATAATCTTGGAGATTTTTAATATCTCAGCAACCACAGGCCTGGTTAGCCCCCCTTTTGGGTCAATTTCCTCCTTGTTGAGATTTGTTCTTTTCTCTTTTACCCTGTTGCAGATGGGGTAAAGGCTGAGTAGTAGTAGTTGTTGTTGTTGTTTTTTGTAGGTGTTGAAATTTTCCAATAATTACTTAATGCAGTACTTTCTTCATGCTGTTATTGAATAGATGGGATTCTATAATTTTCCTGGAAAATAATATTTTAATAGTGTGTTTTCATAAATACTTTTTGTATTTTTTCTATCAGATATTGGAAGCTATCCTTATTGGTTCACCCGGACAAATGCTCTCATCCACAAGCCCAACAATCATTCGTCAAATTAAACAGGGCATTTAAAGATTTACAAGATCCAGATAAGGTATTTTGGAACTCAACATTCAAGCATGGCACTTCCCATTTATTCTGTTTTTTTGGTACTTGCATGTCATATATCAGCATCCAAATACTTTGGCCCCTATCTATTTCTATGGAAGTTTTCGAAAGAATTTTTTTTGCTATTATGTACAGTATACTTGCACATTCTCTTCCTTATTAAATTTTCTCTTTTTATCAAACCACCTCAAATCATATAAGAAAAACGCATCTGGCCAATAGGAATATGTAATCCATGCATAAGTGAGGCACATGAAGGGCACTGGCAAGAGTGATTGATGGAATGCCAGCCTGGAAGTGATTTTATGGGGGAATGAACTTGCTTTCTTACTTCATCCGAGCAGAAATGAGGCACACAAGAGCCACTGGCACATTGATACCAGACTGGGACGTTATCTGCCAAGTCAGGTTTTTCCAGCGGCCTAATGAGTAATGGACATGGTTTTAGTATTTTTTTTATTCTTCTATTGTAATGGGAAATTCTATAAGCCCCAAATATTAGAGATTTAAGTAATCCACCATTTCATTGTCTCTTGTGTCCTCTAATTGCTCCACTCTCTCCAAAGTGAAAGAAATCAAGTCTGAAACCTCTTTGGGCCTTCTACTACCTCCTCTGTACCCCTATTCCGGATGGCCTCCTCAAAAAAACCATTCTCCCCCCTTTTTGCCTCCCTCCAAGCCATCCCTTCTAAGTCAGAAATCCTTACATTGTCCTCTCTTGTAAGGCCACTAGAGTCCCTGGCCCTAGTGGACCTCTTCTAGTTGGGATATCATCAAAATGGACCTCATCAAGGCCCTCCAGAGCTTCTCCCCCCAATCAAATCAATGACATTAATCTTACTAAAGCTCAAGTTGGTGGTGGATTCCCTTTTTAGTGACAACCAATCAACTTTCATCTTTGGTGTTTCATCTCTTACAATATCCTCCTTTGCCATGAGGTTGTGAGAGGTTTCGATGAAAGAACCACTCCCCTGCTACCCTTGTGAAGATTGACATCCATAAAGCCTTTGATTCCTTGAGGTGGGACTTTGTTGTCAATGTTTTGAATGAGATGTCCTTCCCCCCTGCCTTCACCAATTGGGTCTACCATTGTACTTCTTCCCCTATTTCTTTGTTTTTCCTATGGGGAGCCCTGTTGGTTTCTTTGCATCCTCCACTGGCATCCACCAAGGTTGTCCCCTTTCCCCTTACATTATTACCTTTGCCCTTGAAGTCCTTTCCAAAGGCATTCGAACTTCCACTAATCAGAATCTCATTTCCTTCCCCCTTACTAATTGGAAAGCCCTTAAGCTCTCTCGTCTTGCTTTTGCTGATGACCTTATGCTTCTCTGAGGCTGACCCCTTTTCTCTTGAATTTTCGTTATCTTGTATGAGACAGTTTGAGTTTATTCTCAAAGTCTTTTCTGAATTCTCCCTTTGTTCTCTTCTAGTCAAATATCTTGAGCTGCCTTTGATTCCTTCTATATTGACTGCCCATTGCTATACACCTATGCTCGACCTTACGCGTGGGAGACTTCAGCTTTAGAATTGGAAGTTGTTATCCTATGCTGGTCGTCTTGAGTTGATCAAATCGGTCCTTTAAACATGCTATATTTATTGGTCTGGTGTCTTCGGTCTCCTTAAGGCAATTATTTTGAATCTTGAATCTCTCATGTGCTCCTTCCTCTGGAAAGGATCCGATTGCTCCTGGTTTTTCCACCCCATTGCTTGGTCTTCAGTTTGCCTTCCCAAATAAGAGGGGGGTTTGGGCCTAAGGCATATTCAAGTTGTCAGCTTGATGGGTATTTTCAAGCGGATTTGGAAGTTAGCAGCCAAAGTGAAGTATTTGGGTTGATTGGTTCTATTCTAGGCATTTCTGTAATATGACTATTTGGACAACCCCCATTGCCTCATATGCTTCTTGGGTTTGGAGAAAGATCTTGAATCTCAGGACCCTTTCTTTGTGATTTATCTCATCTCAGATTGATGATGGTTCTTCTACAAGACTTTGGCTTGATCCTTGGCATCCTCTTGGTACTTTCCTCCATTTGGCCGGGGTGAGAGTTATCTATAGTTTGGGTTCTAATAGGCTTGCCATGACCTGACATAATTGTTGATGGTGACTGCGCCCCCCCCCCCCACTTCCTTTATCCAATTGGGTCCTAATTGGTCTTCCCTCCTTGGCATATCTGAGAGACCGGTTGGTAGGGGTGATTTGGTTTCTTGGACAGCCTCTCCTTTGGGCCTTTTTAGTTTCAAGTCAGCTTGGGATCTTCTTATATCTTGTGACCCTCTTGTTCCTTGGCACAACAAGGAATAGTTTAGAGTTCACATCCCCTGCCACAGCTTCTCTTCTTTACGTGCCCTCTCTTACTGCCTTCCAACGTAGTAGTTTCTCATTCAGAGGTACATTTCAGTCCTTCCTTTTTGCATCCTTTGTTGGAATGCCATTGAAGAAGTGGATCGCCTCTTTTTCAGCTGCCCATTATCCTTTATGATTTGGATTGGCCTCCACGCTCGTTGTTGGCCATTTAGACATAGAATTTTGCTTCTTCAGTAGATCTGAGTTGACATGACCTTTAGAGGCTCCTCGGTTTGTGACAAGTCAGTAAGCTTGTTTTTTCCACTCCCGTCCATCACATTTGGTTGGAGTGTAATCTCAGAAGATGGACTTCCAACTCTAGATAATTTCAACAGATTTGTGATTCCATCTCTTTTGATGTCAAATGTTAGCTGGCAACAACGCCCTTCAGATATGTTTACTCCCCCAGAAATCGCCTCACAGTTACCTTATGGTTTTGTTTTTGTTTTCCTTTGTGGGCCTTGTTTCTTGTATATTCTTTTCCCTTTGGGGCCCCTGTTGTTCTTTCCTCATCGGTAATGAATTATTATTCAACCAAAAAAAAAAAAAAAAAATCTACTCTTGAGGCTCTTGAAACTTTGGAGTGCTTTTTTTTGGGGTGAACAAATAATTCATTACCAAAGAGACCGAAAAAAATATGCAACCCCTAAAAAAGGGGCGAGGGGAAAAAATGAAAGCAAAACCCTCAAGGGGATACAGGATTCCTGAGTACCAAGCTTGGGAGCTCCTAGGAAGCAACAATGTGGCAATTTTTGGGGGAGGGGGGACAAGAGGAAGAGATTTTTGAGATCTTTGCTTTGACGTCAAAGAGGATGGAGTTCCAAATCTTTCCAAGTGGCCGAGAATTGGAGGTCCATTTCCTATGATTTCCCTCCATCCAGATTTGATTTAAAGTAGCACAGAAGGCAAGTTTTCCCACATAGTCACAAATGGTCTTCCCTTGTAAGGTCATATCCACCCAAACCCACTCTCTTTGGAAGGGGAGAATTCTTCTATTAACCGGCCAGCATTTGGAGAGAACAAGCTTCCAGATGGAGGAGGAGACAGGGCAAGCCAAAAAGAGGTGATTCCTATTTTTCGGACCGGAACCACAAAGGTAGCATGAAGGAGAGACTTGGATCCTTCTTTGAATGAGGAAGGCTTACGTGGGCAGGCAATTCAAAAAGACTCGCCAGGCTGTGAAGCTTTGACGAGGGATGTGGTGCTTGAACTAGATGAGCTTATGCCAAGGGGATAGAGGACTATGATTTCTGCAGAAGTCTCAAGCTGATTTTGCAGTGAATTTATCATTTGAGGCATGGTTCCAGACAATAGTATCAGATCTCCTTAGACCCGGATGGGGGATGCTTGGAAGGGAGGACCAGATTTCAGCTAATTGGTTGGAGGCAGGGACAGGGGGGAGCCATGAACTAGCAGAGATGATATCAGCCACCATAGAATGTCTTGGGAGCCCAGAATTATAGATATTTCTAGCACTGAGGATTTGAGAGAGGAGCCCTTTAGGGTGCCAAGGGTCTAGCCAAAGTTAATATTTGGAAGACTTAGATCTTAAAGAGATTAACTTGCACCACACCCAGGAGGCATCAGAAGGAGAGCGACCGACCAAAAGGTTTCCCGCTTGAGAGGATACGAATACACCCAGTCCACCCAAATGCTTTTCTTCTTGGTAGCTACCTTCCAAATAAGCTTGATGATGCTTGCCATGTTGACATCTTTGATGCGTCTCAAGCCAAGACCCCCTTCATTCTTGGGAAGGCAAACAACGGCCCAACTAAGGGGGTGGAGAAATCTAGAGGATTCACATCCTTTTCGAAGGAAGGAAGTAAATAAACATTTCAGCTTGGCCATGATTGCCTTGGGCATACCGTAGATGCCAAACTAGTAGATATAGGATGCTTGAAGGATAGATCTGAGGAGCTCTAATCAGACTGCAAAGGATAAAAGCTTTCCTTTCCATAATTGGAGACGCTTTTTGATGATATCCAGCATGGGGGAGCAATGATGGCTAGAGAGCCTTGCGGAGATAAGCGGAAGACCCAAATACTTGACCGGGATAGAGCCTAAAGCAAAACCTGTTTTCTGAAGGAGGGAGAGCTTGGAGGCTTCCGAAATCCCAGTTAAGAAGATGAGATACTTCCTAGGGTTGATGCGAAGACCGGACATTAAAGCAAAGAGGCTCAAGCATTGCATAATAGTGTCAAGGGAGGAGTCTTCAGCTCGAGAAAAGATTATCAGCAAAAGCAAGGTGAGTGAGCCTGATGGTCTTGTATTTGGAGATGGGGGAGATGGTACTTTGGTCCGAAGCACCTTGAAGATTGCGGGAGAGGGCCTCCATGGCAAGACAAGATATATAAGGGGATAGAGGGCATCCCTGACGTATGCCAGTAGAAGAGGAGAAGTATCCTACCGAGCTGCCATTAACCAACATTGAGAATTTGGGGAAGGCAATGCAGTGAAAGATCCAGTTGGTGAAGACAGGGGGGAAGCCCATCATGCTAAGAACTGAAACAATATAATCCCATCTTAAGGAGTCAAAAGCCTTGTATATGTCAATTTTCATGAGAGCTGATAAGGGGGTGAGATTTTTTGTCAAATCCTCTAACAATCTCATGATAGAGAAGAATACTGTCTTCAATGGACCTTCCCGGAATGAAGGCAGATTGGTTGTCACTAACAAAGGTGTCAATGAGGATCTTGATCCAATTGGCAAGGATCTTTGTAATAAACTTGTGAAGGAGATTGCAAAGAGAGATTGGTCTCAAGTCATGCATTGTGTCTGCACCCTCCTTTGGGATAAGGCGAAGGAAGGTATGACTGATAGCCTTGATCTGGCTGGGGTTGAAGAAGAACTCCTGACTGCTTGGATAAGATCCACTTTAATGATGTCTCAAACAACTGTAAAGAAGCCCATAGTGAATCCATCGAGACCCGGAGCCTCGCTGGCTTTGTGGGAGAGGATGGCAGCCGTAATCTCATCATCAAAGGGGATGGCCCAGAGCGTTGGAGCAGAATTGACTGGGACAAATTTGTTTATGAGCCCCTTTGGAATGGGGCAAAGCTGGGGAAGCAGCCGGGTTGAATAGAAGCTTGAAATGGTTGACAGCAACCTCTTTGATCTCATTCACTTTAGAAACTTGGGACCCATAGAATGGTGATGGAGTTGAAGTTGTTTCTGGCCTTCAAGGATCGGTGGAAATAGGAGGAGTTAAAGTCTCCTAATTCTAACCAATTGATTCTGGATTTTTGCCTAAGAAAACTTTCTTCCTGGGCCAAAAGAGCTGAAAGATTTGCAGATTCAGATTTCCCTTCCTCAGCAAGAGAGGGATTCAGATGGTCAGTCTGAAGCCGGATCTGGATGGAGGTCCACTGGTGGTTCCTGCAATCAGTAACAAGAGAAGAGATGTTCCCAAAAGTGTTAATATTCCAAAGCTTTAAGGCCTCTTTAACATTTCTGAGCTTCCTGGAGAAGGCAATGAGGGGGGTCGAAAAAGCTTGGACAGGTTTGAGCTAGGCTTCCTCAACAATCTTGGGGAAGTCGGGGTGAGAGGTCCACATAGCAAAGAATTTAAATGGTTTAGGACCAAAGGAGGTGTAGGGATGAATTGAGAGGTAGATGGGGCTGTGGTCAGAGATGAAAGGGGGCTCAAAAGAAGCATGGGATGAAGGGAAAGTAGAAAGCTAGGCCTCATTGAAAAGGATCCTGTCAAGCTTGCAAGCAATACGAGAAGAGCCAGTTCTCTTGTTATTCCATGAGAACTTGATACCAAACCAGCGGAGGTCATCCACTGCTCTGTCCTCAATGCAATCATTGAAGGACTCAATGTTTGCCAAATTTTGGAGACCGCCTCCTTGTTTTTCATTAGAGTGTCGAACAATATTGAAATCACCACATTTCTAAGGACGAGAGCCAACATGGCCAGCAAAAGTGCGGAGGTCATTCCAAAGGGCTTCTCTAACAACAAAATTGTTGGAGGCATAGACAACAGTGAACAAAAAGAAGCTACAAGCAGGGTCGGAGATAGTTAGGTGAAGGAGCTGGGAAGAGGCAGAGATGAGGGAAATTGATTGGATTTTTTTGGTCCCAGAGGATGCAGATTCTCCCATTTGGATGGTGAGAATGTTTGGTAAGAAAAGACCAGCTTGGGGCTAGGGAGGAGGCAATGCGAGCGAAGGAATGCTCTTTAATGTGAGTTTCCAGCAAGCAACAAAATCCAGGATGAAGGTCTTTGATAAGCAAATGACAGCTTGTTTATTGGGGGAGTTCAGACCTCGAAGATTCCAAACCAAGGCCTGCGTCATCAGGCACTGGGAGAGGGAGACAACTCAAGCTCTACAGGGATGGTGCAAGAGGGAGCACAGGGGGTCTGAGACTTACTTCGTTGCTGGTAGGATCGATGCAAGGGGGTGACATCAGGAGTAGAGGGTGTGGGTTTCAAAGAGGCAGATTTACAGCCTTGGCAGGGCTTCTGGCAAGCTTCTTGGCAAGCTTGGTTGAGGTATCGGTTGAGGCGGGCGAAGGAGGGGGTCAAGAGAGGTCCGACGGGTCATGGTGTTAGGATCCAAGTTGGCGGTGATGGGCTGGGTCGAAGATGAGGTGGAAAAAGGTATTGGGCCGAGAAGGGAAACGTCCAAAGGATGGGCTAGAGAGGGTTAATAGGGCCTGGTTATCCAAAGGTGGAACAGAAGGGTCAGTCGAAGGTTCGAATGGTTCAGAAGATGGACCCGTAGGGGATTGGACCGAAGTGGATGGGACAAAAGGTTTTTTTGTTAGGTCAAAAGTGGTCTTTCCAGAAGAAGTGTTAGCAAGGGGCAGGTCGCAGCGATCATCAGAGGAGAGATTGTCATCGTCTGAGGTCTCAGCCACTGAGGAGTCCCCATCAAAGGAGTCTTCAGCAAAAGAGGAAAGCTCGTCAGCGGTCGAAGAGGCAGAGGATGATGAGGTATGGGAGCATTCGCCAGAAGAGACATCTTGGGAATCGTCGGGGTGAACTTTGGCAAGAGGACAGATAGGGGGAGGCTGCTGCTCCAACTCCACATCAGACTGCAAAATCGAAAAGTGATTTTGTCCAATGGGTAGAACATCCTCAGAGACCTCTGGTCGCAACCTAGATGGGTCGATGGGAGAATGATGGGATCGGCGCTGCCTGGCCTGGTGTCTACCCTTGCCGGAGGAGAAATAAATGGACGATCTTCCAAAACCGACATGAGCGAACGGTCTCTCTGGGAGGCAAGAGCAAAGGTAGAGGCCACTGGACCTTTGGGGAGACAAGCCGCAGTATCGTGGCCAAAAACCTTGCAACACAAGCATTGAGGGGGACGCCAGTCATAATGAATGGGTTATTGGAAGTAGTCTGCACCTCCATCCTAGACGGTGAGAGAAGAAGGGAGGGGAACAGAAGCAGGCACTTCAACACAGATTCGAGCAAATGCAAGTCTGTCCTTGTTGGTTCTAGCATCGGAACAAATAGGGGTGCCAATCACAGAGCTGATGATGCTTAGTCCATCTTTGCACCAGAAATGTAGAGGAAGACCCGGAAGGCAAACTCCAGAGGGGCATGGTGGAGCATTCAAAAGAAGTTGTATGTTCCAAGATCTGAGCAAAATAGGTTTGCGTCCCACGAGCCATGGACCTCCCTCCAAGCAGCGAATTTTATTGCTTTCCTTAGAAAACTTGAACAGAAAGGATCCGTGATCCATCAAGAATGTGTCTACCGTGCCAGCATGCCTCCATTGCTTCATCAAAGAATGCTTAACCAGGTGAAAAGGAGGCCGATTGCCAAGGAAGTGGCCAATAAGGGAGCCGGACCATTTGGGGGCTTCATCGTCAAGGAGGCCTGCCGGGCACTTTGCTAACAGGGATTCACCCAGAGAATAGGGAGGCACAAAGTGAAGAGGCAGACCATCCACAGGAGCTGAGACGGTCAAAGTGTGATGAGAATTCCAAGCATTAGCTATGGGGGGGAATTGGTATGAAGGGATAAGGCGGAGTTGGTGGGGGGAGGTTCAGGGCTTAAAGAAGGAGAGGTAGCAATAGGGGAAGGCCTCCCAGCAGAGGGGCAGCCATGGAGGCCGGAGCTCAGGTAAGGGAGGGGAGGGGGGCAAGGGCGTGGGTCATTCTCAGTCCATTTGGATTATTGTTCTGAGGTCTCTTTCTTTCTCCAAATAATTTTCATAATATTATATAACTTTGGAGTGCCTGCTTGAGCTTGAAAATATAAATTACTGTTTTGTGGGCAATTTCGGGAGAGTAAAACATTGCCTGCTTAGTGATATTTGATCCAGTGTAACTTAAGACACTCTTTACTGAAACTGGTAGAAATACTATCTTATTTTGTAGAAACAGTTTTTTTTTTTTTTTTTTTTTTTCTAAGAAAATATGTAGTTTTTTTGTATTACTAATTGGGCACAGGTTGGTTGGGTGGCTCACCTAGTTCTGTCAAGTGGCATGTCAGATGGTGCTGAAATTTGGGGATCCCCTGATCCCCTGCTTACATGTCAAGTTTCAGTCAGAGTTTGCCAGGTGGCAAAACAAAGCATTGAAAAATCAGAGACTACCAGGAGGGTGCATGAGCGTACTTGTATTTGTAATTGATTGAATTTGAGGCTGAAATTATGCACATGGTCTATACAGACCATTCCTAAGATATCCAATGCTTGGAATCGCCACATCATCATTGTAGATGGCACAATTAGATGAACCACTGAGTCAAAGCTTAAATTGGTGGACCACCCCCAGCTAACCTTTTCCTTTTTTGGATCATTATCTGCATCATTTTGTTTGGATTTTTTCCATTTCAATTTATTCGGGCCCCACTTGCTTGAAAATTTAATGATCAGAAGTTTGATGTTGTTCTTTAATGGTTAAGTTCCCATGCTGCGATTTTTACCTTGTATTGCTTCTAGTAAAAAAATTTCATGGTTTTGGTAATCTGGTGTTTATGTTGTTGTTTCATGTAGAGAAAAGTGATTGATGATAAAATCAGACTGAAGGAGGAGCAGGAGTTATTCAAGGTATTAATGTGCTTCTAACACACACGGGTGTCTTCACTCTTAAACAAAAGTTTTTTTTTGGTTGTTTTTCATTACAGAAAATCTGTTCTCTCCTTTTTGGTCAATTTGCATTTCTTTGCAATGTTGAACCTTTGACCTTGTGTTTAACATCAACACGCTCTAACTGAGCTGCCCAGCTGTTTGTTTTCTCCCATGTACATGATTATTCTGTCTCCTTTTTTCTAAAGAAAATTATAACTCACTTCATATTTCGTCTATTCTACTTTTCTGTTTCAGTTGTATGATTGTGGCATAACTTCAGCATTTCAAAACCTGTTTTTGAATTACTCATTTGTAACCCACTTTATTCTCTGGCAGAGCTTTTTCAGTTACGATCTCAAGTAATAGGTTAGTCTGGTTTGATATATTCTTTAATTTCCATCTGCAGGCAGAGTTGAAAGCACGTCGTGAAGCTGCACAATGGCGAAGATTACAAGGTTAGCTATTTGTTTCTTAGGGATATTAAGTCGGTGGTTTCCATTTCTAGTTCTTCCATGGTCTTCCTCTCTGCCCCTGCCGCCCCGGGGGGGGGGGGGGGCGCTTCCATTGCTTCTTCACTACAAACTGGTGTGCACATTCACTAAAAACAATAATAAATAGTGGTCTATGGTACTAAGACGATATTTTTTTGAAGTGTTCACTTGATGGGACATTACTGTGAATCCTTTGAGGGGGAAATTGCAGGGTGCAATGAATCAACCATGCAATAAAAAACAAAGCTTGACTGGTGTGGAATGTGAATATTTTGAATGAAAAAAATATGAGTCAATTGATATGTAGGTTTGATGTATAGTCCATCCATGCTTTAGAGTAGGGTAGAAACTCCACCATGATCCGCTGTTGTAGACATACCAACCCTGGACTTGGGTCTGTGAGGGGAGTTCCCTCATACACCTTTGTTTTTCCTCTCCTTTATGACGCTATCAAGTTTTTCCTTACTGTGAAATAGGTTAATGCTCCCTGTGATGGTAAATTGTTGCGGTCATGATATTAGTTGAAGATTGTAATGGTTGCAGGTATATCGATGCCAGGTGATGATGAGCTTCTAGAAGTAACCGAACTACCCCAGAGAAGGGATGAGTGGATGACAACATTGCCACCTGAAAGGAAGGTAGTTTCTCCAAAGACCAAATATTGTTAAACGTCCTTTGTTTGTTATGATCTATTGCTTGGCCTCTGAAAAACTATATGGTTTTCATTTTCTTTATTCAGCCAGGTATGACTATGCATTCGACAACATCTTTTAGTAAGACTACTAAAGAAGGACGTGGTGATACCAGCGTTTGGACTGATACTCCTATGGACAGGGCCCAACAAGCAAAAATGAAGTATGATATATCTGAAAAAGCATGTTTGTTGCATGACATTTCATTTCTTACTGTTGGAAGGATTGAATAACACAATTTCTTACTTTTCAGTTACTTGGATGCTTATAATAAGGCTGCTGCACTCGCTTCAAATGAAGAGGAGAAGAAAAGAAAAAGTTCGGATGCAGAGTTGGTTGACAAATATAATCAGTCCAGACGCTCAAAGTCGCTGGTTCAGAAGCACCAAGAAGAGTCGGCCAGTAGTCGTTCCAGGAAAAAGATCAAGCCGCAAACCGATAAAGAAGAGTGGGTGGGAAAGCACCCATGGAAGCCTTGGGATCGTGAAAATGACCTAACAGCTGGTAGACAGAAGGTTAAATTAGATTCAGAAAACATGATGCAGGGTTTGTCTTCCCGGTTTTCTTCAGGAGACATACAAAGAAATTTCCTTTAGGTCATGTGGCCGGTTGTCTTTTTATCTTAAATATTTATATTGCATGAGTTCAAGCTGTTTGTAATGAAAATTAACAGCTGTAGGATGCTCAAGTCCAGCACCAAGAGAATGAAAATTAATGGAGAAGAAAAGTTGTATATGATATGAAATATGAACTCTGCCTTCCAATAAACCTGAAATCAAATAAGAAATCAAGGTGGCTGGGAATTTGGCGGCCTTCCATTGTAATTGTTGAAGTTGCTAATGCGACAGTAAATGTATTCAACCATGTGATGCTTTGCTTTTTCTTTGATCCTCTTAGGGATGATGATGATGATTGATAATGACCCATTACTAGGATTTCAATAACCGTGAAAAGTCCTTGAGCAATTATTAGTACGTCGAAAGCCATGTTACACTGGAGCCACTTAACAAGAATTTGATTGGGATGGGAGAGAAAAATGATGTAACATGATATGACATCCACCAATAATCTCTCTCTCTCTCTCTCTCTCTCTCTCTCTAAGTTGGGGTGATGTTGATTTCTTGACAAACATAAATTTTTTTTTTTTTTTGAAATGTATTGTCTATGCTGAGAAAGTAATGAAATGAATTCTCTTCCCCCTTTTCCTATCATCCTCTTTTCCCTGTAGTGTGCATGAGTAAAGTTCCCTTGGCAGTTTCTTTCAAAAAAAAAAAAGAAGAGAGGGAGCAAGAGAGAATAATGAAATGAAATATTTTTTTACTACATCTAAAAAATTTACATAATAAAATTTCTTTCCATCAACATCAGGGTCATGTTGTAACGAAATGGATCCCCTAAGCCATTGAAAGCATTTGTGTGGCCAATTTGAACTGTAATCATACAAAGAGAAGCACTAGATACGTCACATGTCAATTTTGGTATTCAAACTTTACCACATTATATGGCATGTATGAAATTCATCTTTATTTTTTCTATTTGTTAGAATATCTTATCCTTTCCTTGACATTTCAATCTGACGGGATTATGCCACTTCAAAATAAAATCAAATTGAAGAAAATGACAGAAAATTTCTGTCTATCAAGAGATATCATCTAAAAGAACTTTTGTCTCTTTTTTCTTTTTTTTTTTTTTTTTTTTTTTTTTTTTAATATTTTTAATAACTTTTAAAAGATTAGAGAGATGAAAAAATTTAAGCTCAATAATGCATATATCATGTGGTCAGACATTATCAATATAATTATCATCTGTGTAAGCAAATCTTTTGGTGGGGCCATGTATACATCCATCCTATGTGGTGGGTTATTGTAAGCCAAAATCCTCTACAGATTATGGAGACCAAAGGTGTTCATTTACTATATTGGTGGACATAAAGAATCAAATAATCATTGCTTAGACCCATTCAGGCTAAACAGATTTAACGAAAAAGTAAGAAAAAATAGATTAAAATAGAGTATGTGGTATGCAGCATCCAATAAGCCCACTTATCTATTTATTTACACCGATCAGATACACCCTTCACAATGACTACCACCATTTTTGTTTGCTGGCAGATATAGATTTTGGAGAAAAAGATCAATAATAATAATAGTGGTAGATTGGTCCCACCTTAGCTAGTGGAGAGATGACAGGACCTATCTATACCTTCCAAAAGATAGGATACCTCTATAGTGGCTATGTATTCAATTTCTTCATCTATACTTCAAATCAATGTTATAATGATACAAAATATACTTACATCCCTTTTCCCTTTTTTTTTTTTTTAAACATTACGTCCTATAAAAAAAAAATTTGTAATTCCAGTACAATCCACCATTGACAACAATTATTCTTCCATTAGATTAACCTCACCAAAGGAATCATTATTAATATAACCAGATTGGAATAACTCTTGCAGTTCATATATGCTTTCCTTTCTATCCAGCCCTAGATGCTATATTAAATTTCTGTCAAATATTTCAAAATTGACAAAATATTTTGGTAAACCTATCAAAACTAGTACAATATTTAGGTTTCACAAAGAGGGAAAAAAACCCTTAAGGGGATCTCTTTGACTGTTTATAATGTTTCAAAAAAGTAAATTGAATAAAGTTAACTTTGTATTTTGATATATATACTAGATGCTTGTGATCTTTTTCTATACTAAGGCTCCATTTGGTTGCAATGGGAATTAAAGGTAAAGGAAGTGAAATTTTCAAACTTAAAAAAGAAACTTTTGTAATCATTACGCCATGTGAATATATAATTAACTCCAAATCATTCATATTTAGTTACTAAATTCCACTATACTTTACATCCAAAGCCCTTGTCATAAAATGTAAAATAAAAATTACATATAAAATCTATCATTATTAGATACGGTATGATCCGGTCTATGCGTTTGTAGTGTCAGTATGGGCCTGTGGAACTATACCCATAAAAAAAATGATAAAAATATTTAAATATTTTATATAATCACATGGGATCACATAGGGCAATGATTACAAAAGTTTCTTTTTAAGTTTAGAAATACTTCCCTTCCCTTTAAATTCCTTGCAACCAAACAGAACCTTAGTTTTTAATCTGATGGAGGCTGCTTGTATTGTGGTGTTTATGGTTATTTGATACTTGATGCTCATTTGATAGCTTTTGTTCTTTGTTTAATGAATGTCTTTCTTATCAAATGCATTAATGAACTTGATCTTTATATAATTCATGAATATATTAATTCTTTTTAGTTCTATTCAATCATGATTGAGACAGATAGTTGGTCTTAATTATGGAAGTGTACTGGATTCACTTGATTTACCACATTCTATGAATTAATTTACTATGATTAGAGAATCAATTTGATGGAACTGATTGGTAGTTACATTAGGGAATCAGGATAATTCTAACAACTATGAAACAAAGTAAGTTTGCAAGTATCAAAATTAAAAGAATGTTTGGCTTTGGATATAGCAAAAAAACAAGAATAGAAAGAACCATTCCCCTTGTTTTCAAAATATAATATGTAAACAAACTTATGAAGCTAATTCTAAAATGGAAATAACCTAAGAATCTTACATTAGAAACAAAAGAAATCTTCAAACATTTTTTATCTTTATCACTTCCACCTATCATATAAGTTTCATCCGGTAATTGTGTGCCATTTGGAAAAATAATGCCATATTTATTTATTTTCTTAAATAAAAAATTTGAAATTTTAACGGCTATCATTACTACGCGAAAAGTTCAAAATCAGTGATGTATGGAGCTGACTTGACTAGGATATTTAACTATAGAAGCTCTTCATTTGATGAATAATTAAATTAGATTAAGGTACCTTAGTAACCTATATTCAAATTAATTTATTTAACAAAAAATATTTAGTAAGTACGGATAGAATGATTTCATAAGAATAGATGCAGTCCTTTTTCTAAATTAATACAATACATGTGAGCTTCACTCTAACAAAAAGATGGAGAGTATAGTTTTTATTAAGAGAATCACAATTTCAAGCCTAAAGTCCTATACCACTAAACACTAAGCCTTTGTCGTCCACTAAAGCCACATCCACTCATAAATTGGATTCCATCCACATCTTATGAGTATCTAATGCATGATTTAAGGGTGGTCCCACATGTTTTTATTTAAATAATATGTATATAAAATTTAAATTAATTATTTTGGAACAGTTATTAAGAGTGGGATGTTTTAATATTGCACAACCCACTTAGGAAGGATTTATAGGATGGACCCATATATCAAGCACATGGTAGGTTGGATGGAATATAAAAATTTTTGGACAAGGAGACACCAAGGTCCATACCCTTATGTAAAGTTTCAGTTAAAACAAAATCTTTTTTTTTTTTTAATTAAAAATCTAAGCATGATTAGTCTAGTGAAAAAAAAAAAGAAGGAACTTTTGAAGTTCAAATGGAAAAATAGTACTTCTGAAAAAATTATTAGAACGAAATGAATGATTCCAAAATACAATAGATATGAGAGGTTATGGTTGTTTTGAATCTGAAATCTATTGCATGAACAATCCGAACCATTCTTTAGATATATAATGATTATAATTGTTATATCGCTCTTTCATGTGGAAAAAGTAGGTGTATTTGTTAAATCGATTTCTTCTTTGATAGCTGTCTAATAACACATATATGCGCCAAAAACAAAACATTAAGTCCTAAAAAACCATTAAGTAATATAATTAAATTGGATCTTACGTAAGGGCTGACGTTATAAGATGAGCTAAGACATGATATCATTTTCCTTATGATCTATTTTAACCACGTCTTTTGTACGGCAATCAATCTTTGCTTTTCAACCTTAGTGTATATCTTTTTTGGGTTTTGTGTATGTGCATTTACATCTATATATGTAATAAAACTAGAGCATTATTAGTACCTTGGACCACGGATGCATTATCCTTGTAATTTTAGTGAGATGATGCTAGGGTAGCCCATGGGGCCACTCACCACTTAATTGATTTGAATTTGTAATATTCAATAACTCTAGAACATTTTTTTTTAGGTATTTTAATGGTGTCTCAAAATTCTTGGACTTTGGAACTTCAATGCATCCTTGTAATTTGAATAAAATAATTTTCGATTGTTCTTGGGAATGAAACAATCATCGTATTTACATACGATTTCAATTTTTAATTTAATTCTACAAGATTGCATGATGGTTTGATTAGTCTTTTTTTTTTTGGATAAATCATTAATTATAATATTCAATCATTTAAGGGCATATCTTTTCTTGATCTTATTCTTAGGTCAATCTTTCGTATCAATCCTATGAGGTTCATCATTGTAGTTACTGTAGACATGAGGTAAAATTTTATTTTTATCCCTTCAATCGATAAATATAAAATTGCATGAATTTTATAGATAAAATGTGATCAGATTACCTTATGGAGCTCCTAAAGTCTAATAGTCTCCATTGCAAAGCACAACTTCATTATTTTTAATACATAAGATTGAAAATTCTATAGATACATTTATTTATGTAGGAAATGATAAAATTTTCCTTAAAGAAACAATTAATGAGAGCCCAAAATTTGGTGGATATATTCACATCAACATCTATCTAGGTAAAAATATCAATTGTATCATCAATGATACAAGATTCTAAAGACACGAAATAAAATTTACAAAATATTATCATATACAACTTTACCATACCACAATAAATGTAGGATCTAACATCTGATAGTAGGAAGTTATTTTCAAATTTATGATATGTAACAACTTAAGGGTTACATGGTTACATAGGAGACTCCTTGCCCCTACCCCTAATGCAGGTGTGTATGGTGTTTTACCTAAATAAAGTTCGAGATAGGTTTAGGGTTTTAGAAAATTTAAGGAACCGTACCCTTCTGCATCTCAATATGTGGGGCTCCCCAGCCTAGTTGCTTTGAAGAATTAACAAGATATTGGCACTGGTACTAATGGCCAGAGTTATTGATACTATATTGATAGAATTGTTCGTACAAACCAATTTCAATAATATATAAATAAAAATTTACTTATGATCGTAATATCAATTATACACATGTACGGACGTGTATAAAAACCTTTGCCTAATTTGAACAACCATAAATATAATCCAATTCTGAATCCAGATCATAAAATCTTAGCCGCCAAATTTCAAATTAAAGAACCCAACTCCAAACCTATAAAGTCAACCCAAGACTTTGAACCACAAACCTGGTCCAAACTCAAATTGAGCCAAAAATCGAGCCAGCCAACTGTACAGAAGCATCTTTCTAGAAGAATCAAAAAATGTCAACAGACCACACATGGACAAACCCTAGGCCCATCTGGCCCATGAGAACTATGGGACACACTTTTTTCCTTTTTTTTTTTTTTTTTTTTTGATAAGGGTGACATGAAAGGGTAAAGAAGAGTGAATTCAGAATCTTTGATTCAAATCTTTATAATAGTGGGCATCAAAATAATATATTTAATGAGAAGAAAGAATTACTCAATATTAAAATATGGGAGAGCTAAGGCATGTTGTCTATGTATCAAATGTTAGTAATGGCATCAATGAATGTGTAACACCACACAAGAGGTGGTAAGGAGTCATTTCGAAGGAGAAAGAGAGAGATAAACACAATGCCGCTAGCTTGCAACATGCAGGTGACATGTCTAAGCTTCCTCTCTTTTTTTTTTTTTCTAATACATAAGGGAAATTGTTATATATCCAGAAGTGAGGTCCTTGTGTCAATATCTCGGGCATTGAAAGCACACGGTTAGACATCAACCATGAGGGGTGCAGTTGTCTTTTTGCACCCCTTTGTTTAGGCATAGTCTCCAATATATATATATATATATATATATATAAATAATATGAGAGAGAAGAAGAGAAAGAGTTAGACTTTGAAACAGAAGTACACAATGATAGCATGTACTTCTATCCAAAAATAAAAGCATGTACTTATTTTTCTTACAGCACAAAAGCTAGAGTGTTTTTTATTTTTTTCCTTTAACATAAAGCATGTCTTGCACTATTGTCCCATTAGGCATTTAAGGCCATGTGATTTTGGGAAGAAATTAGTAAAAAGGAAAAGAAGGTAAAAATATTTTGTTGTTTAAATCTTTGTTTGTTAATGTGAAAAAAGAGAAAACATTGGTCTTTTGTAGTGTTCTTCAATGACTGAAGATTACTAAGGGCATGTTTGATAACGTTTCAAGAAACACGTTTCTGCCGTTTCTGTTTTCAGAAACAGCAGAAACGGAGTAAAAGCGTTTGATAAGACTGTTTCGTTTCACTTATTTTCAGAAATAGAAATATAAATTTTTACTTATTTATGGTTCAAGAAACGACCCAGTTTCTCCGTTTCTGAAAATGACTTGTGGCCATTTTTTCATTGGTTACTATCGACTTCTAAAAACATGATTTATCAAACACCTTCAATTCCGTTTCTGTTTCTAGAAACTGAAATTTATGTTTCTGCCGTTTCTTGAAACAGAAACGACAGAAACATTATCAAATGGGCCCTAAGAATCATGATTAGGGATTTTGAAAGTTTGGTGTGATTTGGTCGGAATGCAAAAACTCTTGATGGATCTGAAACTAACTAATTGGTCTTAGGTTTTTATTTTATTTTTTGAAGTGTCTCTCTTGATGAATTCAGTCATTTTTGTTTCATGCTTTTATAGGAGGTGATGTTTGAATTTGAAATTCTGATAACTAAAGTGATACATAAAGAACTAGGTTTTTGGTCAGTTTCTGGTCAAAGGAACTATACAATTTTTCAAAATTTCTAAATTAATGAATTTTTTTTTTTTTTTTTTTAAAGAGGTAATTTTTCTAGTCCTTACCGATCAGATAATTGATGTAGAATACAATGAGATATTTCTTCCCCCCGTATTTGATGAAGGATCAATAATACCGTTATGTTTTTTTTTTTTTTTTTTTTGCTTTTTATCCCTACCATGTTCTCAAATTCCCATGATTTGTCAATTCACGAACTTCTTCTCATATGAAAAAAAAAGAAGAATATATTTTTTATATTTAAAAGTCACTTAAAAAATGATAGTTAATACGTTGTCTAAGCCAGCCAAAGTAGAGTATAATCCCACATTTTTTGTCTACTTTCATTCACATGAAATGACCTTACTACCCTCCATTAGTCTAATGTAAGAAAATCATCTTTTTTTTACCTCATTGGTGTGCTCTTCTATACCGATGTTGTCGATAGAACCCTCTTCTAAATTAGTAAACTATATTATTTGACTATTAATAAAATAATTTTGAGAAAGAATACTATCTGGTGGTGTGACTTTGTACCAATATAGAGACAATGGAAGGGTAGAGGGCTCATTTTACCACCAATGTGTTGTTGTGTAGGTAGCATTATTTTCTAGTTTTACAAAAAAAACATTATTTTCACCTTCGTTTCTTCTAAATTTCTAAGATTTATAATTTTTAAAAGAGTAATTTTTTTTTAATTTGTTTTCTTATTCTATTTATTTCTTGTCAAATAAAAACATACCCTAAAATCTCAGCGAACTACTTTGAAAACTTCAACTAATACAGTCTATATACTTTTACGTCCGAAAACCGCTCGAATCTATTACTTTCCCGAAGTAACTGACGGGCAGCACGGCGCCAGTGGAGGGACGACTCGTGTCTTTTCGCTGACGTCATCCTCCACTAAATGAGTTGTACGGTCCATGCAAAAGGGTTAAATCGTCAATAAAATTTTTGTTTACGATTGCCCCAAAAGCCTTAAAAGAAAAGGGTACTTTTGTAATTTAAAAAAAGGTTCAAAGGGCATTTTCATCTGTCAGATCTTCGCTAGTTCTCGATTAATTAGACCTGGTCCTGGGCTCACAAGTTTCCTGCAACATCGCTTTACACGCCGTTGATTTGTTAGATTATTGTGATTGGATTTGATCTAATAATGATTCAAGGTATCGGGCGGTACTGCACAGTATCGCTAGCCACCTGATATTTTGGGAAAATTTTGTTTGATATCAACTGATCCATAGATCAAACACATGTATCGTTTGATAATTGATATATATGACTTGAAACATGAGGATAATATTGGCATCGACTTCTCTTTTGAACGGTAATCGATCAAGTCATCCTATAGTTATTTAAGTGATAGACATGTGTTCAAGCGGTAATTCAACGGTTGTTTTATTATCAATCAAAATAGAAATGTTGTACTAAGAACCATTAAATTATCACTTAAATATGTGTCGACTGCTTAAATAAATATGGACAACGATCACCGCCCAAGGGAGGGCCCAATCCCATATAAGGACAGATAATAAAACTGAAAAAACCTCAAAGGGCAGTTATCGGCTGATACTGCATGATATAGTCAGCCACAAATTTTGTTACCTAATTGTATCGGTGGAATGGTTGGACTAAAGGGTAAAATTGTCCAAAAACCCAACTATTTGGTAAAGCCCGAGGCAAAACGGTCTCATACCGGCTGAACCATATTGGCATTGTATCAGTTTCCGAAATGTCGTCTGATACCTTGCACAACTCCATGGATCTAACACATGTATGATGTATCGTTGGATGAATTTGACTTTGGAACAGAAGGATCATATCGGCTGACGAGGACAGCTAGCAAAACTACAGAAGCCTCAAAAGGGTAGTTATGTAATTTAATAAAGGTACGGAGGGCATTTTCATTTCTCACAGCTTCGCTATTAACAGCTGGCTTTGCAACTTGGTGGCGACGGAAGAAGCAAGGTAAGCTCCGAGCCCACCACATATTTCCTGTCTGCTACACAAAAGTATCAAAGATTCCAATCGAGTGTGAAATAGAAGATCTTAATCTTAATAAATGTCGTTGGATCGATGTAGAACATGAGGAAGTGTCGGCTGAGAAGGATTGTAGTATTCCCATTTAAAAACTATTAAAAAATTTATATCCTTATCCACAACGACAGATGGAGATAAGCGTTTATTATTGGAGAAAGATGGGATCTACCGTCACGTGTTAAAACGGAGTCCGTTTAAATCACTTTTTTGCTTTTCAGTTTTATTCTTTTCTCAAATTTTTTACAATTTTTGACTGCGCAGTAAAGAAAAGTAAAAAAGAGAAAAGTCCAAATAACACTCGTTAAAATGGGGAGGGAATAAAGAAGAAGAGAGAGGGAGAGAGGGAGAGAGTGAGAAGAAGCTCTCGAAGTGAAAGAAACTGCGGAAGAGAAGCTCTGAACACATACTCTGTCTCTGTGATTGATTGAGAGGGATTAGATCTGGTGAGGCTGCGGAGTTGAACAAATCCGCCGGAAATCTCCATTGCCGATCGGTTTCCGGCGGACTGCCATGCATAGTTTCCGTTTCTCCACAGTTGTTGATTTGTTCGATCGGTTGTAGAGTTCGGTTTCCCTGAATTTTTGTGTTTCTACAAGCGTGTGAAGGTGAGATTGTGGAGAGAGACGAAAGTGTGTTTGTTTGTTTTGGTGTTTTGGTGTTTGATGTTGTGAGTTGTGGATGATTGATTTGAGTGGTTGATTGGACTTTGAAGAGTATCTCTTGTTAGTATTTCTTTGTTTTCGGTGTTATTGGCTTTATTGGGTATGAAAGCTTCTTCTTTTACTCTGTAACAGTTGGGTTTTTGGTTTGTATCTGAATCTGCTCACTGGAGAATTTCTGGATTTCAGCAAGTTTCAGGTTGAAAATTAGAGAGATCGGAGCGGTTTATGAAGTTTGAGCTCTAGAGCGATTTGTAGAGTTTGAAAGATCTGTTTCGGTCGCTGTGGGAATGCTGCATTGGAATTTAGACAAGTTCTTAACATGTCTCGATTAGGTTACTCGCTTTCAATCGAAGGTTGAAGGGGATTTTCTGTTGAGATACTCTTGCATATATATCCAAGCTATTTATCCGTTTCATTTTATTCAGGTATTTCGACTTCGAAGTTCTTAATGCAACTTGACTTGGATATTGTAGCAATTGAGGTAGATAAAATTATGAAATTCAGTTCATGTTCTTATTGTGAATTTTCTTCAGTATCCTGTTCAGATTATGTTGTTTGTTATTGAGTAGCAAGTTTTGTGCTGCTGCGATGGGGAAATATTTGTAAGCCTGATGTTGGTGTGAGCTTTTGTTCTGATAGTGTCTGAAATGGATCTATTCATGCGATTCCTTTTCGATTCTTTAATCAGTTTTTGCCCCTCTGCTACCTATAGGCTAGATTTGTCCATAATCTTTGCTTTGACACTTCTGTTGCTCTGCTGGAATTGGTCTGTCTTAGTTTCCGAGAGAGAGAGAGAGAGAGAGAGAATCACCTAGATCGAAATGTATAGTTCTGTGCTTAATTCCATGATCAGTTGTTTGTCTTGATATACAACAGTCCTGATTTGATATTTCAAGGCCATTTCACTGCCAAAGAAAGAAAGGATTAGTAGTTTTTGAAAACAAATTTTTTTATCTGTTTATCCATATATTCTTTTTTCTTGTTGAAAAAATGAAAATCTTTTTGTTAATACATATTACAATGTAAAACTATTTTAATTCTGGTTCATGGTTGTCTTCTGTTTATTTTGTTTGAAGTCACCACAGTCCTCCCCTCCGCGTCCAAATGTGGAAGCCCTTTGTTCAGTTAATATGACAATATTTACATATTCCGTTTCTCATTGCTTGATGCAGATGGATGACTTGAACTCCTTTATTTATTTTTACATTTTAAATATTTGCTTTACAAACCCATAAGTTTTAGCTGTTGTCTGGCTTGGTTCTTACTCCCTTTGACAACTTCTTATTGTTTTATGAATTTTTGTTTGTCTTTTAAAAGACTTTCTTTGTCATATCTATTACAGAATTATCGATGGTTTGTAGATATACCCTCGAGGAGCAAAAGAGAAAGGAGACACCTATTTGCAAATCACCAGCCATGGTCGGTGCACAAGGATGTGTAATTTCAGAGATTTCTAGTACCTTCAATCTGGACTCGAGATCTTTCCTGAAAAATCGATTGCTACTAGCTTGTATGTTGAGAAACGTGACGGATATTGGGGAAGTTATATTCGACAAGTATGCCTATACAGGTGGTGTGGATTCCGTATGCTTAAAGAAAAAGAAGCCTACAGTTTCTACACGAGCTGGTGGAGATTCCACTGGACAGTCATCAAGTGATGGTCTCATACCTGGTCTGTATGATGACATGGCAATGGATATTCTTACTTGGGCAAGTAGATCAGATTACCCAAATCTTGCATGTGTGAGTAAAAAGCTTCATGAATTGATTACTAGTGGGGATCTTTACAAATTGAGGCGACAAATGGGTGTCATTGAGCAGTGGGTTTATCTAGCTTGTAGTAATATGCCTTGGGAAGCTTTTGATCCTGCAAGGCATAGGTGGATGAGGTTACCTAGAATGCCATGTGATGATTGCTTCACGTATGCAGACAAGGAATCTCTTGCTGTAGGAACTGAGCTGCTCGTCTTTGGTCGGGAGTTATCTGGATTTGCAATTTGGATGTACAGTTTGCTTAATCATCAATGGTCTAGATGCCCCTTAATGAGCCTACCCCGTTGTTTGTTTGGTTCAAGTAGCTCTGCAGAAATTGCTATTGTTGCTGGAGGAAGTGACAAGAATGGCTGTATTTTGAAGTCTGCTGAGCTTTACAATTCCGAACTGCGTGCTTGGGAAAGTTTGCCAGATATGAACTTGCCTCGTAAACTTTGTTCAGGCTTCTTTATGGATGGAAAATTCTATGTTATTGGAGGCATTTCTAGCCAATCTGGCCGTTTAACTTGTGGTGAAGAATATAATATAGAAACGAGGACATGGAGGAGGATAAATGACATGATCCCTGGTTGGGGTGGACCCATGCAGTCTCCCCCTCTGGTGGCGGTTGTTAATAATCAGCTTTATGGTGCTGATTTAACTACAAATGAGGTAAAAAAATATGATAAAACCAATAATACATGGAATGTTGTGAAGAGGTTGCCAGTTAGGGCGGACTCTAACAATGGTTGGGGTTTAGCATTCAAGGCATGTGGTGATAAGTTGCTTGTGGTTGGCGGACGTAGACGGATTGATGGTGAAGTTATTGTGCTGCACTCTTGGCGTCCGGAGGATGGGAACAGGGAAGGACTAGAGTGGGATGTGCTTTCCATCAGAGAGCGAGCAGGTGGGTTTGTGTACAACTGTGCAGTGATGGGTTGTTAATGCTTGCGTCACTATCTTCTGAGTTGGATCTAAACCTTCTAGTCGAGAAACTCAGATGCTTCACTATGTGGCAACATGATGTTGTCTGGGTCTTATTTTTAATTTTCTTTTACCTCCAAAAAATTGATGTTGATATTATATGTTTTTATTTCTAGTTCTCTGGCGCCGCCCCTTCATTGACTCTATGAATTTTTTTATCAGAGAGTAGGGCATTAAATTAACATGGAGGCTTCTTTCCTTGTTTTATTATAATTCTCATTAAGTTAAAGCATGTAAAAGTCAACATCATTGAGGAAGTCTTTGGCTTGTATGATTATGGTATGATGTTTTTCCTTGCTAGTAGTAACTTTTCCTGTTTTGAAATCCTCATCCATTTGTGGAAATTGTCATTTGTATGGATATATTTCATTTTCCTGTCCTTTGCAATCATTTTCAGTTTCTTGGAAGCACTGATTTTTTGCCTTTTATTGTAATAAGCACGATGGAGGGTAAATTATAATATCAATCTGTTAAACTGGATTCAATGATATTTTAGAAGTAGTGATATTTCATTTTTTTTATGGATAATTTGGAAGTGGCAGTATTTCATTTGTCAGAAACACCTCTTATTTGAATAATGCTTTGGTCATAGAGATTGGATCCTTTGATGCTTCCAATGAGTGACAACAGATCAGATCCCAAAACTGAAATTGAAAAGTAATGAGGTTCTTGTACGAGTGATATTAGGATTTTAAGTAGACCTTCTGAGTTCTGACCAGCAATATTTTTCATTGAGATTACTGGAGGAAATTCCATTTCCTGAATAGGAAAATGTTTTAGATGGTAAATGTTGGTTAAGGTGCATTGAGTTGTATAGCTGTGTGTAATCTGAATATCCTGGTGTAGTTGGAGGATTTGCACGGTATGTCCAATCTGACCAGTAGCTTTTGCATTGCCTTGATTGCAAATCACAGAGGACCAGGATGTTCTGTCAAATTATTGGAGAGATCTTTCTCGAGTGGCGTGTTATTAGGAGAGAGACTATAAACACATAACAATGAGTTTTAAATCATGTGATCATATGCGACCAGAGCAGAGTGATTTCATTTACATTTAGTGTTATTCTGTATCTTGTTTTGGGGGTAAGATGTGTATTGTATTGTCAATCCTTCCACTATTCTGTTGATTTGGTATTCAGAAGTAACCTTTAAGATCCAAATCCATAATCTCTGGTAGATTTCTCTCTTGTTGCTCATTTTATGAGCAAAACTTAGATGTCACAAGTATGCCATTGGATTCTCCTTACAATTTAGGCCAGATTTTAGTGGGCTAAAGAATACTGTGACCACATTTGTCTGCAATCACTGATCCTTATTGATTATTTTCCTTCAAAATTCTAAGAGGAACTTGATTGTGAGCATTGTCCTAGATTTAGTGGTAAATGTTTGTGTTTCTCAAATTCCTAGGAGAATCCAATAGTATATATGTTAATGACACTAGCTGTATGTATTAAAGTGAATCCGTTGGTCGTCTCAGGCTATTAATCTATTGCTACTTACTACCATTAGGGTTGTTTTGCTTTTCTTTGTTTCCTCTTGCAAACTGTTTATCTGTAACCTTTACTCTTTTAACTTTGAAGCCTGAAGCATGTACTGTTGCTCTTCCTCTATATCCTTGTCCAAGAATGGATGTTTGATCTGGTCTAAATGATTTCTAAGGGAATTATCAGTTCTTCAATCCATCAGTGCTTTTTGGTGTCCCTTAGGTGTACCAGAATCCTTTTGAAAAATTTTCTTTTTATCATTTTTTTCTTTCTTCATTCATGATAAGGCTAATTGTTAATTTCTACCCTCTTTGTCCAGACTCAAGAGTGCCATGAATGGTGATCTCAGGAAAGATAATCTATATTTATCCTTACAGGTTCCCTTTTCTAGGAGAAATTAATTTGAAAATTAACCATGAGCGAGCTTACTTTTCGCTTTAAAAGCCGACTTTTTTTAGTTATCTCGCATATGGATAGTTGATTCCTTCTTCTTCCTCTTAAGTAGAAGGGTCAGACTTTATGCAGAACAATTTTATGGTAGGACCATAGGAGATCCTCCCTGAACCCTCTCCCCCCAAACCCCCCCCCCCCAAAAATAATAATAATAAAAAGAACACAGAAACTAGGGCAATTTTTTGTTACTTATGTTTACTCTTTAGTTGTTAACTGCATGAGGACCCTCTCGGCTTTATTCTGTTTATAACAAATGCTTCCAATATCATAAACAAGGGGAGACCCTTTCACTTTTCTCAGAATGTTTAGCCAAGAATATCATTGATGTAATTATTGAAACCACAGTTTCAGAAATATTTGGAATTTACTACTTGCCCCTATTTATAACTATTCATAGAAAAGTGGTTGATCTAGACTCCTGAATTTGATCCCATTTCCAAAAGTTGGAGCTCTACTTCTCATACTATTTTATATATATGTTTATTTTCCCAAGTGGGTAAGTAAACTGAATTTTCTGCTTGTGTTATTAATGTGTATTACAATTCTCTCATCATTTGGCCTATTGGCTCAATTGCAGCTTTATTTCAAAGTTCTTCCCCATAAGCACTGATAGCCCTGTAATGTCCGCAGTTCCAAATCCTCCATTTTTCTTAAGGTTCACTCTTACACCTGTTTTATTGTTCAATTTTATCCCATTAAGATAAAGCTGATACCTGTTGAACCTGTTAGTCTGCTTCAAACCTATGAAACTCACCTTTGTTAAAACCCACTTCTCACTCACTGCATATTCCCCATTCACCACTTCTGATCTTACGCTTGTCTCGTTCCCGGCGACCTTACCATAAAACCTCATGAAACTCCATTTCCCTCCCTCTCCTCCCATCTCTAACTCTTCTCCATCATCCAGGAAAAGTTCTCCAGTGGTATTGCCACCACTGCTGTCAATGGCCACTAAAAGCTGGAACCCCGTCTTCCGGGCTGCTTGTGTTGTCATGGCTTCCTCCTGCATGGCCAGAATATTACCTTCATGGACATGCACATTTATATGTTCTGCTGGGGCTTCAAGTGTGGTGAACTTCCCAGATGCTACAGACACCGACTGTGAGTAGTTATAGAGGTCAAACCAATTGCCTGCGGCAAAGTATGCATTGACTGAAACTGCTCCCTGTTTCAATACAGGTGAGACCATAACACCTTTTCCAATCAAAAACTGTGCATCAATTCCATAGGTTTTGATATCTTTGGGGAATGAGAAGAACAGAGATCTCGCTATGGGGGTTCCCTTAGTGTGTGCTTCATACATTAATGTGTAGAAGTAGGGGAGTAGACGGTATCGGAGCCCAAGTGCCTTCTTTGCTGCTATGGTAACCGACTTCCATAGATAGAGCTCTTGACTTGCTTTCTGCTTTTCTGCATGGTCTCTGGCGAAAGGATAGAATGCTCCTACCTGCATTACAAAGTTTTGGTCATTGCTTAGTCCATAGAGAACATATCATATCTATACGCAAGTCTATGTGCTATTACCTGAATCCAACGACGGCAAAGCTCCTCAGTGGTGTCTTGCATAAACCCACAGATATCAGCTCCAACCATTGGAATTCCAAAGAGTCCAAAGCTCAAAACAGATGGAATTGAGTATGCTAGGTCATCCCATGTTGCTGCATTGTCACCAGTCCAATGTGCTGTGTATTTGCCTGATCCCACAAAAGTTGATCGGGAAAGTACGAATGGTCTCTTACCCCTTGCTTTGATTAAGGCAGCATTTGTGGATCTGGATTCTAAGAAGCCATATAGGTTGTGGACATTATACTCGGTCATATTGCCAAAGTGGAGAGATGTTGCGGGGGCAGTTTTTTCATTGATAGGTCTCTGGATATTGGCATTGTTTATCTTGTAAGGAGGATCGTCAAGAGTAGAACTGGGGAAAGAAGCAGAAGATATGAAGTTGGATATCTCATTCATGTCAATCCAGAGGCCATCAAAGGGAAGTTCCTGGTGGAATGCTGAAATTTCTCCTGCCCAGAAAGTGTCTGTTGCTGGATTCAGGAAGTCGGGAAAGTAAACATTACCAGGCCACACCACACCCGGGTATTCAGTGCCATTGCGCATTATGAAGACGTGTGCCTGCATACCACGTACGTATGTGCCATATGTGTCATTCACGCCAATACCTGTAGGGAATTGGCATGATTCTTCATTATAACACGATAAAATTACAGAACCATGAACAGAAAAATGTTACTGCAACTGATCATCCAAGGAAGTTCAGTTATCTTCTTTAGTTCTACAGCAAAGGTGTGGGGTGTGGAGTGTGGAGTTTCATTTTATTTCTCACCTGGATCCACTATGACCACATATTTCTGACCATTTTGGTGAAGCCTATCAACAAATTGCTTCATCTGGTCTGGTGGGAAGTTGATAGGATCAAGAGTGAAATCTTTAAAGCCATCCATGTAGTCAATATCTGTCCACATGACTTCTAAAGGAATTCCTGCTTTCGCGTAGCCGGCAACCACACCCTCAAGTTCATTAACATTCTTGTACCCATATCGACATTGATGAAATCCTAAACAACAGATCAGAACAAAAAATGAATACTCTTTCCTTGCTTAACATTATCTGATTTAATAGCATACCAAGATGATTTTCAGTTCAGATTCTGTGGAATTTAGCCACTGAATCAGCATTGGTTGCTTACCAAATGACCAGTATGGCATCGGGGCTGGCCGGCCGATGAGCTCTGTGTATTGTTGAATGACAGATTCTGGTGTTGGCCCCGCGAAGAAGTAGAAATCAAGAACACCTCCAATGACCTTATATGTTATACGAGAACCATTATAGATTACATCCATTCCATTACTATTGAGCAACAAAACACCATGAGTACTCCCTGCTGGAACTTTGCCATCTGATGAAGGTGACCTGATATCCACATAGAATGGGTGGGAGCCGTAGAGATTGACATCCGGATTTGCACTTGCAATATCAGCATTCCACATTGTAAATGTCTGGTTGGGGACCAGACGGAATGTCTTCTTAGTATGTTCTCCTAAGCCATAGATGGATGCTCTGTCTGCTGGCAATGAGGATGAGATCTGTATGTATTGGTCCTTGAACACAAACACAGTGTCAGAGTTTGACTTCTCCGGTGAAGTGCTGAAAAGTACATCGCCGGTGGAGCGACGGGCGATGGTGAATCCGAAGGATGGTGTGGAGTGGAGGGTGAGGATTAGGTCGGAGCTTGGGATGGAAAAGGAGTGGTTTTCCTGTAGTGGCAATTGGTTGTTTTCCAATTGGTAAAGGCGGTTTTCCGGCAAAGATCGGTGGGGGAGAAGGGGTTGTCGGGGGATGATTTCTTGTGGGATTTCCCATCTCCGTTTGTTTGAGTCAGTGATATGGACTCTCAAACGATCATTAGTCTCAAAGCTGCAAAACAGTTAAAACAATAGCAAAACTCAGTAAACAAAGTACCTAAAAAAAATGCTTTCTTTAGATTTTGATCTTTAATCTGTGATGTTCATTGTTGGATTAAAAAGATGGGTTCCTAAATTGGAATATTCAAATTGATGAGAGAGTAAGTTCTTCTAAAGTCAACGACTCACTAGAAAGGGATAATCAAAGAACAGAAATGGAAGAAAGAGAGAAAGATTGAACTAAGAATATATTCTTTGTTACCTGGCAAGTAACTGGAGATTCTGAACATCTGGACCGAAAAGAGAAGAGTTCTTAATCAATCTGAGATGAGCAGTCAATGAGTTCCTAGTGGGATTGAAGTTGATCGACTGAACTGAATAACCATACCCAACTGCTCCTTTAGCTCCATATCCATGAGATGGACAGAAGAAGGAAAAAAGAAAGAAGAGAGAAAGGAGGAGGAGAAGAGGAAGTGATTTTGCTCTCATTTTCTTTCTCCACTAATTAGAGCAAGGTGAGGGCCGAGTGGGAAAGCCGAGAGAAAAGGCAAATATAAAGCAGCCGTTCATCTCAACCCCCACAGAAACGTCCTTGTCACTACCCCATGGAGTGTGGACCTTTTTATTTTAAATTATTATTATTATTTTTTTAATGGTGAAGTGTGGACCTCATTTTTTTTTTTATGAAAAATAAATGGAAAACTCTTAGAGATAGGGTGCACGAAAAGATAGCATTGCTCATTGTGCGAGACACTGAAGATGCTGGTGTGTATCCTCTCATTGGCTCCATGTGCTGTTGTTTCCTATGCAGCTCATGTGAAGAGTATATTTACAAGGTTATCAGCAGGGGTCCCATTGAAGTAAGTAGTTCTATCTCTACCTCCTAAATCATGGGCTGTGCCAATTGCAAAACCTATCTTCTTAACAACCAAAATAGAGTTCAAAAGCTTAGTAGAAGAGGGGATATCATATATGTGAAGAGTTTCCATGGCCAAGGGTGATCCTCATGATCAATTTGACGGATGTTAAACCTGCCAAAAGAGGGGACTGATCCCTGATCCTCTTTATTTATTGGATCACTCAATTAGTCATCCACCGGTTGAGCGGATCTAAGGATATGTGCCCATGTGTTGCGAGCCGAATCCCCAAAATAGCTTGGATGAGATTTATTTGGATCATCAGAAATAAACTGATGATTATATAACTAGTGCCCATCCCCTAAACTTGGAATGGAATCTTTCTATAAGTTCGTAGTTTATATTCACTTTCGAGGCATTTAAACTATTTGTTTATATGGGATTTTGATGGATTTGACCAATTACTTGGACCACATCCTTATCATAACACTTTCAAAAACCACAAAATGGAAGAAAGACTAAATAAACTAAGGCTCCGTTTGGTGTCGTTCTAAAAAAATATTTCTGGAGTTTTTTCGTTCTATTGGAACGAAAAAATGAAATCTTCTGTTTGGTGCACTTATGGTCCGTTTCTGTTTTTTTGGAATAAAAAGTGAAAAAAAAAACTGAAAAAACGAGATTGGACATGGAGTTCCGTCTTTCCAGTTTCGTTCCATTTTACAAAAAAAAAAAGTTCCAGATAAAAATCTGAAATTTTGAAACACCATTTTTTCGTTTAAAAACTGCATTTTGACACAGAAATTGAAAATTTCAGTTGTGACACGAAACGACGTTTCTGAAACAGAAACGATACCAAACGGAGCCTAACTAGTGCTTATCCCAGAAAATCTGCTTTATGGGTTTTTCAGTCTTTCTTTAACCTGGCTGTGAAGTTGAGATTCTGAACATGTGGATGGTGGCCCTATAGAATTGAGGAATTGTTTTTTGTGACTTTCAAATCAGCAGTTATTGACTTTCCAATTGCATTGATGGAGGTTGACTGGGCAAACCCAACTAGGTGCTCTTCAGATCCCACCTCCATTGGGTTGGTGCTGGTGGTAAGAAGAAGACAGGATGAAGGAAGAGGAGAAAATGGAGTTCTGCACTTATTTTCTTCCTCTAATTGCACTAAGTGAAGGAAAGTAACATCAATCACCTTTCAACCTTCAATCCCCAAATAAGTACCATGGACTTCCAAGAAAGTGCTCTGGGAGGGCTAGTGAGAGAATTTTTTTTAATACCCAATTCTAGTGACAATTGAGTCAGCTATCACTTAGTTGGGTTCCTCCAATCAAACTGGATTTCAAAACAATGTCTTCAAATCAAAATTTTAACACATGGGTAATGTATTAGAACTAAGAAAGGATCTCAGATCTAAACCTGCAACTCCATGATTGAGAAAGACTTTTCAGTCCATCACCCCCATACACCCCCATTCTTTATATTGATGCTCTTGCAGATGATTGAAAATTTCAGAGAGAAAGACTAGCTAGACATGGTCAGAATTGATCTGAATCAGCCTGAACCTGGAGAAAAAAACCAATTTTTTGAAGCAGGAATCGGCGAGAATCGATCATTTCGATTCCAATTCTTGGCACTGTGGATGTAATTGGGTAATCACCAGTATATGGATAGATCAAGTGTACGATCAAGAAATCAGCATCCTTTCATTTCTGTTCCCTTCTAAGTATGTTATTTGAGAATGCAGAGATTTGTGTGGCAAAGGCAGATTAAAGGCATCAAAATTCCATCTACCCAATTGATATTTATAGAACCCAAGAAGAGATCTCATCACTAGAATCAAGATTTCCAGAAATGGGTAAAGTGCACACATCAAAAGATAGATCACTACACTTAAAATACTCCATAAACTGAAAATACAAAGTTTACAAGGGAAAGAAATACTTGCTAGTCCTGCAAGCCTCCTTTAACAGATCAAAGGTAGTACTAAAGGAAGGAAGCATTGAAGCTCTCCAAGGAAACATGGAAATCCATTGGAAAGTAAAGAGCCACAAATTTTATGAAACTAAAATAAGGTTTAATGATTGAAATATTTCTGCTTGTGTTTCTTTTACCTGGCTACAAAGCTGAGATTCTGAACATCTAGACCATAAATGGAGGAACTCTTTATAAGCTGGAGATTGGCAGTCAATGTCTTTGTGGTAGCATTGACAGAGATAGATTGGGCTGAAATTGAATAGCCATACCCAGCTGATTGCTCTTGAGCTCCACCTCCATGAGATGAGAAGAAGAATAAAGGAAGGAAGAAGAAACAAAGCAGAAGATGAGGTGTTGCATATTCACTCATTTTTTTCCACACTTGGGATTGATGTCAGAGAGGAAGACAAAGAAAGGGTTATATATATAGATAGTGCACTTCTTCCAACACACATTAATTCACGAAGACATTATATAAATATATATATATATATATATATCACATTAGAAACATTTTTTCTAATGTATGTGGATAAAAATGGCACATTCACCATATTTTTATTTATTTCCTATAATTGGTAATCTAAATTATTTTTCTTTTGTCCAACAACTCTTACAAATTTTCATGTTATAATTTTTTACTTGTAATTCTTTTAAACAATTTCTTCCTCAAGATAGTGCCTCATCCGCTAAGGCTATTATTTAAGAGTGCAAATCTGTACAATTGACCATTTATTAGGTGGAAGAGAAATTATATGTATGTAATAGACTAAATGTTTAAATGCTCTTGTAGGGGTAAGCTAACATAAATAAATATATTTTATGAATATATGTATGTGAATGTCTAAATTAATTAGAGTAGCAATAAGTTAAACAAGGATGTAGTACTTAAGAAATTAGTATTGTAATAATTTCCATATCTCAGAAAAAAATTTAGATGTTTTACAGATTTCACTTCAATTTTGCAATTGAAAAGTGTATCTCAATAACATGATTTGCACCATAGGTTTCTCAAGTTACGGAGAGTGACTATATCGCTGTTTTCCAACCTAACAGCTTATGAGTTTTGTTTTTTTTTTTTTAATGTATTCCGGATTAGATCTCAAGAGTTGTTTTTATTAAGGAAGCCAGAGACAAAGCAAAATGTCATTGCACTAAGCACGAATTCAAAAAACCACCTCAGAATAATGAATTTTATCTAAGGTGGATCAGACCATAGATAATCTCAGGATGGATAGACCGAATGGATAACTTTCAGTTATTACCCAATAAAAGTAGGGGAGGAAGAGAGAGAGAGATGGTAGCCAAGTAAAAATCTTTGATGAATTTACTTTTAATATATGAAGAAAGAAAATAATAACAAATAAGTCATTACAAAGTATATCCTCAAGACTTGAGAGAGTCGTATGTTTGGTTACATAAGGAGTAAAAGTTGGTTGCTATGGTAAAAAATAACAAATTTGTGGTCGTTTTTTTATGATTCATCCTTCCCATCTGCTCCATCATACCCTGTGCTCTCTCATAGTTTGGCTCATCACTAGGTACTTTGCTACAAATGTTGTTGCCACTCCTGCTAAAAGTAGTGACTTCATCGGCTATGTTAAATGCAGGATGTAAAGTATCTCTTTGTTTAGGCAATTCATCAACATGTGCTCCACAATCAAAACCATGAGGTTTTGGCTCCAAAATACAGGATATGGACCTAAAAATGCAACATAATTAAAATAAGAAATTGACCCAAACCAACCATTGATTTTATAAAGAAAAAACACTTCTTTATGTCCACATGTTAATTTGTTTGGAAAAAATTAGAAAGCACCAATTTTTTAGTTGCATATTTCAAGTAGTTTTACAACCAAATCAACATGAAATGACAAGTGACACCCACAATCCACAATCCACAATCCACAATCTTACGGATTTTTAGAAACAATTAGGTTATCTAACAGAACAATAAATTTAAAATAAAAGAAGAAAAGCGACAACAAAGTTATTGATCAAATAATCACAGGAAATAAATAACAAATAATAATCCAATATTATTTAGATAGAAAACGTGAACCTGATGAAGTGTGGCAGACAGGAAATCCATGAGGGGGGAAAAGGCATACCATTCTTCAACCTCTCTTTCCACAAACCCTGATCCATGCTTAAATCCTTCAATAAACATTTTGAATAGTTTTCCATCTAAGTACATGTTAGGGCAAGAATAATTGAATCTTACCCTTCCCTCGAACCCCTCCTTTCAAAATTGTCCATCACATAATCAACCATTATAGGAATTTAAATATATAAGGAGGTAATGATGATTCAATAAAATATTTTTTTAAAAAAATTTTAGAAGTGCCATGAAAAAAATGAGTCATTGGTGTTTTTCAATCAACAAAACAAAGCATCAGAGACTAATAATACCAATTTTTCAGGAATGGATACAAAAAAATTAAGTAAATCCATCTAGTCTAAAGCAATCAAGAACCTCAAAAAATAAAAACAAACAACACCAACTCTTATGATGAATTCCATCCAATTACCTAAAACAATCCATTTTTATAGTATGTGATTGTTGTGTGTGTGTGTATGTGTTTGTGAGAGAGAGAGAAAAAGAGAGAGAGAGAGAGAGAGGACCATGACTGCTTCCTTTCAGTAGATTACAATAGCTACATTAGCAATATCCAAACCAGAGTAGTTAGCAAAATAATGTTGGTGCACTAAATCTCCTAAAACTTCTCATATAACTACAACCAACCCTTCTAATGATCTCGTAGAACTCCTGACCCTTGGAGCGCAATCTGACCAAGAGTTCGTAAGGATTGGGAATGCAGATGGAACATATATTAAAAGAGAGGGGCATCATTTTTGGCCAGGAGAGTTAATGTAGGCGAAGAGAGGGGCAGTAATTGTATTGGTAATGAGGAAGAGTTCCCTGATGCAATGAGAGAAGTTGAAAGGTGTGGATGTGGTGGTAAAAGTGAGAGTGTGACTGTGTGCGTGCGTGTGCGTGTGCATGTGTGTTTGTGTGTGTGTGTGTGAGAGAGAGAGAGAGAGGTGGGAGATGTGTGAGAGTGGGAGGGAGAGAGGGTTTTACTTAAAAAATAATAATAATAATAAATCAAAAGTGGATCAAATTTATATATGGTATTTTAAAAAAAAAATGGGTAAAATCGTGTGAGGGTGGGAGGGAGAGAAAGAGTTTGAGGGGAAAAAAAAGAGAGTTTTAATAAGAGAAGGAAAGAAGGAGTTTTAATTAAAAAAGGAAAATGGATAAAATCGTGTGAGAGTGGGAGGGAGAGAAAGAGTTTTAATAAAAAAAGAAAAATAAAGTGCATGAAATTAATAGAGGGTATTAGAGAGAGAGAGAGAGAGAGAGAGAGAGAGAGAGAGAGAGAAGGGGGTGTGAGAGGTACTAATTAATAAAAAAATTACTTAGGAAAGTAAATAAAATTAAGAAAGCAATTTGGGGATACTATTCTTCTTGAGAGTGTGTGTGTGTGTGAGAGAGAGAGAGGGGTTGGAATTACTAATTAATTAAAAGAGAGGGGCAGCATTTTTGCCCAAGAGAGTTAATGTAGGCAAAGAGATGGGTAGTAATTGTATTAGTAATGAAGAAGAGTTCCCTGATGCAAGGAGAGAAGTTGAAAAGTGTGGATGTGGTGGTAAAAGTGAGAGTGTGAGTGTGTGCGTGCGTGTGTGTGTGTGTGTGTGTGTGAGAGAGAGAGAGAGAGAGAGGTAGGTGGGAGAGGTGTGAGAGTGGGAGGGAGAGAGAGGGTTTTACTTAAAAAAAATAATAAAAAATAAATAAAAAATGGATCAAATTTATATATGGTATTTAAAAAAAAAAAAAGAATGGGTAAAATCGTGTGAGAGTGGGTGGGAGAGAGAATTTTACGGAAAAAAAAAGAGAGAGTTTTAGTAAGAAAAGGAAATAATGAGTTTTAATTAAAAAAGGAAAGTGGATAAAATCGTGTGAGAGTCAGAGGGAGATAAAGAGTTTTAGTAAAAAAAAAAGTGCATGAAATTAATAGATGGTATTAGAAAAAAAAAATAGAGAGAAAAAAAAGAAGGGGGTGTGGGAGTTACTAATTAATTAAGAAATTAATGAGGAAAGTAAATAAAATTAAGAAAGCAATTTGGGAATACTATTTCTTCTTTTGTGTGTGTGTGTGTGTGTGAGAGAGAGAGAGAGAGAGGTGTAGGCATTACTAATTAATTAATAAATTAATTAATTAAGAAAGTAAATGAAATTAAGAAAGCAATTGGGGGGTGTGTGCGACTATGCGGGAGTGTGTGTGTGTGTGTGTGTGAGAGAGAGAGAGAGAGAGAGAGAGAGATAATTATGAATTTTAAATATGGAGGAATGTTAAATGAGACATTAGTCGTAATTTAAGTAGTAAATGGGGTATTTGGGTCAAATGGTAAAATTTGCCAAAAAACTTCAGTACGTCCTTTTATAGAATACATAGATATATTATTATTATTTATTTTTTGGTGGGGTGGGGTGTTAAGATTCACGTAGGTTTCAATTGAAGATGCGTTGCCCACACAGATTTTGCTACCGCTTCTAAGCGACGTTTAATATCATATCAATAAAGTGGCAGCCTCATTGGCGGAATGAATAACAATGACACTCGAATCAGAGGCAGTAGCAATCTATTAATGAAATAGGCTGAGAAAAATGGCCTGCCATCGACTATTTTTCATTACGACCAAGAATAAGACTAATAGAGCAAGGAGAAGAGCTCGAAGTAGTAGATTGGTATGTTCGCCTCAAGAACTTTCACTTCAGAAAGGCGGTCATCTTTCTTAGCAATTGTAACTGGGGGTGGAAGTTTAGCCTTGACAGTCTAAACCCGTCTTGAGCCCAAACCCTATCTAACCCAGTTATGAGGGTCAAGCCGGCCCAACCCGACCCAAAACTGACTAGGGTTCGGCTGGACCTGGGTTGAGACCTAGGTTAAGCCCGGCTTGGCCCAACCGGACCCAATTTTAACCTTGATTTATTATTGTGTTTTGAAATAATGTTCCCCTTCCCCTAGACCCACATTATGTGTTACACAAGCCATATACTTTTACCTACTAAGTTATGACGACCAAATAACCAAACTATTTCCCTCTTTTTCTTTATGTAGACTGTCTTTGTGTCACCTATCATGTATTCATATAAATTTTAGATACAGTTGCAATCATGAAGAATTGAGCTAAATTTTGGTCAGTCTAATTTCTAGGAGATGTGATGATGCCAGACGATTAAAAGGTCTATCTTATAACAAAATTGACAATCTTCTGTCCTGCAAATTATGGATTATGGGTAGACAAGGGCCACCATAGTTTTAACATTTCCCCACCCCCCCCTTCTTTTCATAAATATAGACTTAACATTTGTGACTCTTCGTAGGAAAAAAAAAAAAAAACCAAAAAACTATATATATGAGACCATCCAGTGTGAACCCAGCCCTCAGGGTTGGGCCTAAGCGTGAACTGGGGAGGGTTGGGTTGGGCCTGAGTTGAGTTTTGGAGACCTAGGGTTGGATTCGGATTTTAAAAAACCCAGCCCAACCCTCCCTGTTTCACCCATAGCTGTGACCAAGCCCAATTACAAAAGATTTTGTAACCTCTTTTTTATGCCCTTGGCCACATCATTTTAAACCCTATAAATGAGGTCATTTTGGTACTTTCATTCTCTTACATCATTTCTTCTTCTCGTTCTCCCTCTCCCTCTCCCTCTCACTCTCTAGCTCCATCTCTCCCCTTAGCTAACCATTTGTACATCCATCATGTACAACGATGGCATTTGCCTTCTGCTACTCACCATTGTCTCCACCCCCTGCCTAAACCCCATCCCAAGTCCCAACTGTTTGATCTCCCTCCCTGAACCCCGTTCCGCTTGCTACCCTACCACCATACTTCTATAAAACCAATGAATCATGGATTAGTCCGACATTGCCTATGTATGACAGTATGAGTCATAGAATATGCATACAAATGGCAACTTCTTTGACACTTCAAGATGCATTTTAAAATTGTGCGGTGGCCCACTTTCCTGCCAAAGTGAACATATCGATTACTGATGCATCGTATTATTCAATGAAATATTGTTGTAGAACACTCAAGAGGCAATAGCTCCAAAACCCACCATAGAGTCTCAGAGAGACGTAACTTGGGAGATGGTTCTTGCGTCTCTGCCTCTGAGACAGCATCCCTTACTCACGGGTTGAAATCGTCTGTAATTCCGATCTTGTACAATTCCGTGCAATACCACTTTTAGACGGTGACACGTGTATTGATACCAATACAATGGTCTAGATCTGGTACAACTAATAAAACATTAAATCAGTGAAAAGACATTTAAATCAAATATAGACCATTGCATTGGTATCAATACACGTGACACCCCCTGAAGGTGGTATTTCACGGAATTGTACGAGATCGGAATTGCAGATGATTTTTTTCCCTTACTCACCCCTCGTCGTGATCATCACCTCTTGCCCTTGTCCTAGCTAAAATAATGATTTTATCAATTCATGTCAGCTTCGGTAGATTTAGACCATCGAAGAAGTGCCTCGATGTGCCACAACCACTACTTTGACTCCTTTATGCAATTATAAACTCCGGCTCGAAATAAGAATCGACTTGGGTTATAAATTTACAATCTAATGATCAAGTCAATTACATGATTAAAAGATTATTCCATATCAGATGAGATACTAAAATCAGAAAATATGAGCTTTCAAAATTGAACAATTGTCATTGGGGGCAATAACATATATTTAAGGGATCGCAAATATTTTTACTAAACCAAGACATTCAATTACAATTATTCATTAAGGCACACATAAAATAGAAATAAGCTTTTTCTTTTGATTTCTTTGTCAATTCTCTCATTATGCTGGATGAGTTTGTTGTTTAATCGTGGGAAGCATTTTGCACTAGTATTGCTAGTCATACCATAACACATCACAATTATGCTATCATTTATGCAATCAATACAAGGAATTTTATTTGGTTCAGTGAACCAAAGGTTGTGGCTGTCATGAGTTGGAACAAACTGTTCTGGTAATTGGAATCAATCGGGTGAATCGTCCGATTCCAACCATAGTTTCAAGTATCGGTATCATTTTGGCCGTATCAGCCTTATTGTATGGGTATCGGATGAGATCGATCCCTGATTGATCCGGATCGGTTATCCATATCGTTTCAAGGGAAAAACAGTAAAAAAAATCATACTTTTTTTCTGAAAAGCAAGGGGCAAAAATGACCAATACGCACCGATCCTCTCCGATACCGATTCGGAATCGATATCAACAGAGACCGACACTGATACCAATACCAAGAACTAAATCCATGATTACAACTTATTCTTGTAACCCTCTTTTGAGTCTCCTATTCATGTTTATATCATTTTTTATTATTATTATTGTTTCTTTCTGTACGTTAATAGAATTAATTCTAAAATAATAGGAAGTCAATGAAACTTACTGTTTGTAGTAAGGTCCCCAAGTATATTGCATAAAAAACAAAATTATCACAGTTTTATATTGCATAAAACCTACTTCTCTTATCGTATCACCGAGGAGATTACCACAGATGCAATGTCAAGACCAAGATTCTGATTCCGATAAATGTTGGTTAGTCACCCCTATTGATGGCAATGTCAAAGGTGGGATTTTACCTCCTCTCCATTGGTCTCACATTTGTTTTTCTTTGATTCTATTTGTAGAGACTTATTTTTTGCATTGTGATTTTTTTTTAATTTTTTTTAATAATATTGATCATTTAGCAAAAAAAAAAAAAAAAAAAAAAAACCAATGGACTTCCTTTAAGTAATTTAAATTTTCCAAAACTAATTCCATAGGTAGTAAGATCATTACACTTTTGCTGCACACTCTGATAAATTCCATTAAATTAGATAACAATTTATGTCGAACTTAATTATAAATATAGTGTTTCTTATATTGAATTACAATTAAAATAATTAACTCTCAAAATGTCATAATAAAACAAAAGCCTCACATTTAAGAGAAAACCACGCTTCTTAAACGTCATGCTCTTGCCTCACCCTCTTGTCCACATACCTAAACATAGTTATGAAACCATACTGAGCTATACAATTGCAATCTTCTAGTTTTGACAAGAATTTGGACTACCAATACTGCTCGTGATATTCTCTACTAGTTGGAAAGAACAGTAGGGAGCTTTGGACAATGGTACTTAGTGTAGCTAGTTCTTCAAGCAATTCTACTAAAAATAGAGGATGTGATGATGATTGCCAACTGAACAACGATGAAATCAAGACATTAGTAAACTCCATTGGGAAAGAACGAGGAGAGGTCAACCATTCCTTGCAATCCAAATATAGTATATTCCGAGTGCACAAACGTCTTCGAAAGCTAAAGCCAGAAGCCTACACACTTCAGTCAGTCTCAATTGGCCTTTTGCACTCTAACAAGGAACACTTGCAGCCCATGCAAGCACATTAGTTGCGCTATTTAAATCGTTTTCTAGTTCAACACAAAGAGAAAACCTTGGATACTTGTATTGATGCTATGACTGAGTTGGGAGAAAAAGCTCGAAAATGTTATTCAGAAACCACGGGAAATGGTTTGCAAAAAGATGAGTTTATCAAGATGATGGTGATTGATGGTTGCTTCATACTTGAAATGTTCAAGATCACTAAAACAAAAGAGAATGATGACTTAGTTTCGAATCGTTCATGGTTTTGGGAACTTCTCCCTGACCTTATTAATCTTGAAAATCAGCTTCCCTTCTTTATTCTTGAGTGTTTATATGGCCTAACTTGTAAACTCCAAACCCCAAACACCTTCAATCAGAGTCAGAATGTATATGGCCTACCCTACTTGAACACCTTCAGTCATGACATATTTGGTAACCTCTTAATATGGTTTGGAAAAGGACTCCATGGGCCATCATCACTTGAAGAACTAAAATAAATACCATTGCTAGAGGGTGAAGCAAAGCATTTTCTTGATCTTTTACGAATTGTCCTCCTCAATTCATATATGAGGAAGAAGAAATCTGGTACAAAGGGATGGGCACGTACAAGTTGTGCCTCTGAGCTTAGGAGAGCTGGGGTCAAGTTCCTAAGGGGGTTGTCGCCGTCGGACTCTTCAGAGACATCTTTATTTGACATAACCTTCAACAATGGAAAATTAACAATCCCACCCATTGCAGTTTCTGACTTGACAATACACATTCTTAGAAATCTCATTGCCTTTGAGCAAGGTCAAGAAGACATTAGTGATATTTCACAACCTACATAGCTTTCATGGATGGCCTCATTGATACTCAAAGTGATGCAAAGTTGCTAATAAAAAAAGGAATTTTTGAGAACCACCTTGGCAACCCGGAAGAAGTGATGACCTTATTTAACAACATTGTTAAACATGATAAGATTAATGATCCTTGTTTCTCTGGTGTTATTGAGGATGTGGAGAAGTATCAAAATAAAACATGGAATAGATGGAAGGCACTGTTAAAGCAAACTTGTTTAATAAATCCATGGGCATTAATTTCATTACTTGCTGCAGTCTTCCTCATCATCTTCACTGTGATACAGACTATTTGTTCCATCTTACAAGTTGTATAAACAATTCAATATATTATGAATTTGGATATTATTTAGTACATTGTTGTTGACTATATTGTAATATAAGCTTGCTCATTTACCTTGGGCCACTCATGGTATGATCCGGTCCATGCGGTTGTGGGGTCAATATGGGCCCATGGGACTAGTTAGGCCGAAGGCCTGGATTCTTGTCGTTAGTAAAAAGAAAAATAAGCTTGCTCACTTTTCCTTTTTTATTAAGATGGAAATGTAATATTTAATACTGTCTATCATAAACAATTCCTTTTGTTTAGCAGTTGAACAGTAAAAAAAAAATACCCGAATTCGATCTGTTTTGATCAAGACTGATCCCAAAATTTTAATTGGTATCAATTTGAAAAACAGTAACTAAAAACATGTTTTGACTAACTGTGATCTTGGTTGAATGAATTAAGGCTTGCCTCCTATTCATTATTTGGAGTAATGAACATAAACATGTTGGGATAATAATTATAAGGGTAATTTACAGCACCACCCCTAGAGAATGCCACTATTAGAGAGACATCTCGTATAGAATACCCAAATTATACTCAGACCCCTTGCCGTCAGTTGCTGTTAAGTGAAAATTTTAAATAACTATTGTATGCTACTGACTAAAACCCTTTTTTCTAACTCTTGACATGTCATTCAAATCATCACAAATCATCACGAAGTGATTATTCAGATTCATCCAATGAATAATGCCAATTCTTTACCAATGCCGTAATGGTATCTGAATTACTCATCTGTTGGTGCCTTACAGAAAAGATGGGCTTTGGAGTTCGTCCCAAGCTCTGGTAGTTTTCTCATGCAAATGAGGGTTCTTTCTGTAGGATGTGGTCCATTTTCTTGGTGACCACAAGCTTGATGAATCCACATAACATATATCAGCGAAGCTGTCAGAGTAATTACCATTTGAAGATGATATCATATCAAATTTTCCTACAATTGGACCATTAAAAAAATTTCAGCTATTAAAATCCAACTAATTCAATGATATACTAAAAAACCCAAGAATCAAATCAGATGAACAACCCAGGAATTCAAATTGCAATTCGAACATGATTAAGGGAAGCAGCAGGTAAACCAAATCCAAGATCACTTTCTATTTTTCACTCTTCCATCTTAAAAAAAAAAGAAACAAAGGGGAACAAGAATTACCATTATAGAGATCCTCAAAGCGACTATGGAACAAACCCCTACACCGGGCACAGGATGCATCAATGTTAAGCTCCATGAAATTCCTCCGCCGGCCAAGCTGCCGAATAGCTTTCGAAAGAGACGCAGAGTGGCCGGAAGTTTCCACTTCCTCACCGGAAACACCTTCTCGGCTGCTACTACTACTACTGCTGCTATGATCGAAGCAAGACTTGAGACTAGAGAGTTTGATCGAAGCAAGACTTGACACTATATTCCAAAAATGATTAACATAATCTCTCCAGTCTTCAGATTCATTAGAAGAGGGGGGGGAGGGGTTGGGGTGAAGAGAAGAAGGGAAGAACGCATTGGGGAAAAAAGAGTTAGAAGGGTATTTTGGTATTTAAAAAAATATACTGCAGGTGACATCGGCATATAAAGTATATTTCATAACGGTTACTAACAGTAGGGGTCTAAGTATAATCTGATATTACACAGGGGGTGTCTCTATGATAGTGACATTCCCTAGGGTTGGCACTGTAAATTATCCTAATTATAGAAATATTTTTCAGTTAGATTTAAAATTTTCATTTCACTTTTATTGCTTCTATAATAGTGACATTCCCTAAAGGGTGGCACTATAAATTATCTTAATTATAAAAATATTTTTCATTTAGATTTAAAATTTTCACTCCACTTTTCTTTAACTCGCGTGGCAACCTAATTGAATCAAATGATTTTCAATTTAACTTTTTCAAATTTTAATGCAAATCAGTGAATATAAATATTCATGCCAACAAATAATAGAATTATTAGAAAGGGCATGGGAAAGTAGGTGATAAGTCATTTGTAACTTCCCTTGGTCACATGGAAAAAATCTATAAATGGAGCCCACAAGAATCCAATCCAGTGGTACACATGTCTATGATCCTATAATATTACAACTCCATAAGATATTTTGGACCATTTTGTCACTGTGGGTTTTGACTTTTGATAGCCTGAAATCACAGTGGCACACAAGCATCTTCCATAAATCATTTTTCAACAGAAAAATTGAAAGAAAAAGAAAAGGAAGGTATAAATTCCTTTTACCCAAAAGAAATTGGGGGGGGGGGGGGAGAGGGAAAGTATAAATTCTGCAGTGAATTTAAAGAAAACCTTACCATTGAGATCTGTTGCAGAATTTAAAGAAAACCTTACCATTGAGATCTGAGAGTGGAGAAGAAACCTCGTAATTATACATTCTATAAAATTGGGTTTTTTCTCTATTATAAATGAATCATATTATAGTATGTTAGTTTTATATTCTATTAATTTTTCAAGTATTTTATCTTTGCATATTAGGTTAGAATGCTAGATTTCAAATGTTGAAGTATTTTAGGAGTTTCACCCCATTTTTTAGTTCAAAATTTATTTTATTTTTTCCAGTATTTAATTGTAAAACTGTGTACTACTTTTAAGGTTTTTATTTTCATTTTTTTACATTTAATATTTTTTTTACACACATTCATGGTTAAAATTAGTTTAGTTTGTCAATATATCATCTTCTTATATTGGTAAAATGTGCAAAACATAAAGTTTCAAGGAAGTTCTTTTCCATAATTTATTTATTTTTATGTATATGAGAATCTTATTGTTCATGCTATTACTTTTATTATTTAACAATCCCCAAGTGAATATAGAAGACTGGCTTAACTAGGTGGACAAGGCCATCAGGATGCTTAACACTTTCCATGGTCCGTAACCTAATACAACCCCAATCTTTTTGGTCGATCCCTTTTCGTTCCATGAATTCAAATGAAGTTATGTTTTTATTTGTGGATAATAATTCCAAATCTAGATGATGATTCTCTTCATTCCTTTATCTCCCAAGTTATAGGCTTACCTTGATAATGAAAAATTCATTTTCTTCACAATGTTGACCATTAGAAGTTTTCAAACTTTCATAATTTTCCTTTGAATATAAATTTTAGAGAAAACTGCATTACCATCCCCTGAACTTTGGTCCTTATTCAACGTCACCCCCTAGACTTTTCGAAACGTCAAAGCCACCCCCTAAAAATTCAAAAATTTTCAAATTGGTCCCTGCCATTAGCCGACCGTGTGAAATGAATGAAAACCTGTTAGTTTTTAAACAATATACCCAAAATACCCCCATCTATTGTGAGAGGACAATATTGCCCTCTCTTTTATATGCTTCTTCTAAACCCATCTCCCATCTCCCATCTCCCATCTCACTCCTCTCACTCACTCGGTCGAACAAGAAGAAGAAGATCAATGTATGGTAACCTGCAACTCGATCCATCCCTCCGACGTGCAATTCTATTCCCTCCGGCGTGCGAAGCTCTTCCCTCCTGTTTGAGGTGGCCTAATCCATTAGCTTCATCTTAGCATTTATTTTCTATGAAGGAACTAAAATCATGTCCACCTCAACCAAAATAATTCAATTCGAAAACAACATTTCTTGCCAAATTCAAACAAAAGATTCATCAAATATGAATGAAAAAAACCAAGCTTCAGAATCCCAAAACTCCTTACCTTCCACCATGGTAGATGCACCATCGACTGCCCTTTCCCCAACTCCCTCCGCTGCTGCTACTCTGAGCTCCCATCCTGAAATACAGCCTTGTCGACTCTAACGCACATCGCATCAGTGTCGATTCCTCACTTCCCAGCTCAATCATTGCCGCATTATGCCTAGTAAGTGAACCAGAAAGTGCCTCCCCTGACCTACTCTATGTTCCTACTGGTGCTCCATCATAAGGTATAATGTCTGAAAGTCGAATTCTTGCAACTGGTGCCATTACAACAGTTGGCTCTTGTGGCGGTTGCACAATGGCAATCGGTTCCGGGCCCATAACATGGTGATCAGGTGGTGCTGGACGATTCACCGATGCTGCTACCTTGGATGTTGACGGAGGTAAGGAGAGCAAGCCGAGAGATAGCTGCTGGGATTGTAAAGAAGAAGAAAGTGACCTCATTGAAGAAGAAGATGGAAGATTGTTCGATGGAGGTACCGTTAATGGAGACGGATCCATCGCAGACATTGGCATCCCGATCACAAGCATCAATCATCTTAGGGTTTGAAAATTGCTGAAGTTTCCATTGCTTGTAAAGATAAACGGACTCTGATAAGTAGGATTCGAGCTCTGCAACTGAATTATAGATTCTTTCCAGGTTTCAGATTTTATTGGTTCCAATCCGAAAGTGGAATTTTGAGGTTCTAATGAGCTTGGATTTCCAAAAACAAAAATTAGAGAAGAACCGTTTAGCGAAGCTAGAGAGAGAAAGTGTGGGAGTTCCGTAGTTCATTTCCCCTCCGATGGGAGGGAATAGAATCGCACGTCGGAGGGATGGATCGAGTTGCAGGTTACCGTACCTTGATCTTCTTCTTCTTGTTCAACCGAGTCAGTGAGAGGAGTGAGATGGGAGATGGGAGATGGGTTTAGAAGAAGCACATAAAAGAGAGGGTAATATTGTCCTCTCACAATAGGTGGGGGGTATTTTGGGTATATTGTTAAACACTAACAGGTTTTTATTCATTTCACACGGTCGGCTAACGGCAGGGACCGATTTGAAATTTTTTGAATTTTTAGGGGGTGGATTTGATGTTTCAAAAAGTCCAGAGGGTGGCGTTGAATAAGGACCAAAGTTCAAGGGGTGGCAATGCAATTTTTTCTAAATTTTATCTTCTTTCTACGAAAATACAGTAGTTCTTGGAATGTAAGTTGAAGGAATCATGGAAAATTCAATATCTATTTTTTTGGTCAATCTCTCAAACACCCCAATAGTAAAAAGACAAGAAGAATTTCATGTAATGATGCATTCTCTTCCAACAAATAATCCAGAAGTAAGACAAATTTGAAATCCTTGCCTGTTCATTCACTCCTCACAATCTCATCAAGAGAGTTCTTGAGAGAGCTAACTTGCAAATAGGGATGTAAATGGATCGAATATAAATCAAATTCAGATTGGATGTGTTCGGATTCAAATATTTCTAGACTAGATATGGATACTCCTAAATGAATACGGATGCAGATCGAATTCGGATTTTCAACTGTCCGTTTATTCTCGGACTTATGTAGTTCAGACCTTCCTCCCCCAATGAATATAATTTGTTTTTAATCCATCTTTCTAAGTTGTTTTAACTCATTTTCTTATTCTCTAGAACCTGTTTAAACTTCAAGAACCCTCAAAATCATTAATTGATTATTTAATTGGATTGAATCATTATTTTATGAATAATTTGGATTTTAATCCGGATACCCTTTAACTGGGGATGTCAATCGGTATGGTTTTCAATATTTGGTTTGGTTTCGATATGGTACTGAAACTTAATACTAGATACCGATACCATACCATACCATACCTTAACATCTTCAAGTTTGTAATACCAATATCGAATCGACTCTTTATGATTTTGGTGTACAAACGGTTTTAGTTTAATTCACTTTAAATGGGTTCTATCCCCTAAAAATAAAAAAATAACTTTTGGTTTCTCTGTTTCTGAATTCTAGTTTTGAGCCTTTTGGCTTTTACCAAAAAAAAAGTTTTGACGTTTTGACAGTTTTTCAAGAAGTGTCGGTATTTGGTTTGGTTTGGTATATCAACTGGTCAATATTGATACTGAATTGAACCGAAAAAAGATTCTGTCTTCCTATACCAAAACCGTATCAAAATTCCTTCGGTTCGATTTGAAACGATTTTAAATGGTCAGTTTCAATATCGGTTTTCGGTATTGGTATCAAATTGACACTCTTACCTTTAAATGGATATGGATGCCCCAAATACAAATTCGAATTCATCCTTACTTGAAAGAACGACTTCCACTATTTCGGCAATCAGAGCTGATGAGAGAAAGGGCCTGTTTGGTATCGTTTCTGTTCCAGAAACGCCGTTTTGTTTCAAAAACGAAAATTTCAGTTTCTGTGTCAAAACGCAGTTTTTAAACGAAAAAATGGTGTCTTAAAATTTCAGGCTTTTATTGGGAATTTTTTTTTTTTTTTTTTGTAAAATGGAACGAAACTGGGAAGACGGAATTCCGAAATGGAGTTCCGTCAAATCTCGTTTTTTCAGTTTTTTTTTCACTTTTTGTTCCAAAAAAACAGAAACGGACCATAAGTGCACCAAACAGAAGATTCCGTTTTTTCGTTCCAATAAAACGAAAAAACTCCAGAAACATTTTTTTAGAACGATACCAAACGGGCCCAAAGCCTTTGGTACGTTTTTGCCGCCCAAAAGGTATTTATTTGGATCTGCGTTTGCCCTACTGCGGGATTTTTTCTTTTTGTTTCAAAATGAGAAGCATGAAAAGACCGATATGCCCCTGGCACGCGAGCTGGCGCAGTACCCACGCGACCGGGGGACCGTTATTTTGCCTTTTCTTGTCGATTTGCCTGCGCAATTGGGCGACGAACGGATGGACATTGGGGTCGCGCCATTGCTGCTATAAGTTGAAACAGAAGCTCTGGTGGTGATCTTCTCTGGCTTCTTCTCCCATTGTTGCCATGGAAACAACGACTTTAAGGTCTCATAGTTTCAGTCTCGATATCTTTAGAAGAAAACCTTTCAGGAATCGAGGTGAGCATTTCATTTATCAGTCGATGTTCTTCCACTTCCACAACTCTGCTCTATTCCATGAATAATTTTTTTTTTTTTTTTTTACTCCTTATGGTTTTTGCAGCTTCAAGTCTAATACTAGCCCTAGAGTACTGACTATTGCTTCCATTCTCTGTCTGTTTGTGCTGAAATTTTTTTTGTCTGATAATTTCATGGTTTTTTCACCCACAATCTTAGTTGAATCATGCTTACGTGTAGGAAAGTACTTCTTCGTTATTAGCTAGGGTTTCGTTTTCGTTAATGGTATTTAAAATTTTATTGAGCTACATGTTATATTGTCTTGTGGAATTTTGAAGATAGAAATTTTTGCCTCTGTACCGCATTCTTTGCAAATTGCTACTTAGAGGAGTTAAGAAGGTCTTTGAGAGGCAATTGTTGTGTAAAATTAAATCATCTGGTGGTTCCACCGTTGTCTTTTACCATTCCATCATCCTCTTATTTTGTTTATGTACCCAGTTCAAAAAGCTTTCTATATAACAGTCGAAAAGGAAAAAATATGTTTATGCCCCCTCCCTCAGAATACCACTATTGAATGGCTGGAATTTCTTTCACACTAACCTCAACTTCACGTTTAAGTGTGTTGATTGGAGGTGTCTTCTCATGTTGCTCCTTTGCAATTTGTTGTGCAATAGTGGGTATAGTTTCTTCATGCTCTTGTCACCTGTGGATGACTTTTGGAATTCTGTAGAGGACTTTAGAGGTGACTCTGGTGGAGGGAAGTACATTCTTTGTTCACCTTTAGATAAGTACAATTAGTACATGCCCGCCAACTCATACTGCATCTTTTGCCGAGTCCTAGGCTCACGTCCTTGAGCTCAAAGTTGCCTTTCATGGACTTTATTTTATTCATGAACAATCACTCATCTAGGACTAAGCATATTGAAGTCGTTGCATCTTTGTCAGATTGTAGGAGTCAAAGCAGACGTCCAATTCATCTACCCAATCAAGGAACATGTATGAAGTAATTTTTTGTTGAATATCACGTGGCTCCATCCTGGGTTAGGTTAGGATTTGATACCAATTAATGTAAGACTAGATCACAAACCTAATCCGAGGCAGAATCTGAAATTCTGGCTGAATAAGATGTCGGTTACTCATAAACCACAACTCAGATGGAGCTGGATTTTTGATCGAATAGAGATCCTAGATGAAGGAACAAACCATAAAAAAGTGAGCAAATTCTACCACTGGATTAAGAGATCACTAGTTGCAAGAAAAAGGAAATTGTTGACTTTTCTTCAAGAGCTAGGGCTAGAAGCGACTGATGATCCTCAAATTTGGATCAAGTGGTTCTTCTAAGGTCCTCAACAAACCCTCAAAATCCTGTAGCGATCAGAGATCTGGTCTTGAAGTTATGCACTTGAACATTCTTCTCAGGAAAAACTTGTAATTGAAAATCGATAGGTTGTGTGTGTGTTTCTTCTGGTCTTAGAGGGCTTCAAGTCTGCAAAAAAAAAAAAAACTCTCAGACACTCTCTCACAAAGGCTAGAATAGAAAATAAGAAAAAAGAAAAGAGAATTCAATGGAGGGTTCAGAAAGAGGTTTTGGCCATCTCACCCCTCAAGTTTAGGGGGTGTTTGGTTCGGTAAATCAAATGGTGTATATATCGGATGTGAATGTCAATCTTTTGATAGACATTCTTCTGAATTATGTTTCTTTCTGAAAAATGGTTTGGTTGCCTTGAGGTAGGGGTGTCAATCGGTCAGTCCAGCTCGGTTTCGGTCCGGGTTGAGTCGGTTTCGGTGTGGGAAAGCTGAAACCGAAACCGATCCAATAAGGAAATTCCGGTTTCTGTTTGTCTTTGGTTTCTTAAATCGATTTGTAACCGGGTTGGTTTTGGTTTCTGGTCCAGTTTGGATTTGAATTTCCATACAAATGTATACAAAACTATGCAAATTTTGATTTTTTTAATGAATTTTGGAGTGTTTCGGTTTCTTACCGGTTTGGTTTTAGTTTCGGTCCGGGTTTTGATCCGGTTTCAGTTTCGGTTTGGTTTCGGGTTCATCCAGTTTCCGGTGTGGTTCGGTTTGGTTTTGGGGTTGCAATACTCCAAACCGAACCAAACCAATAAGGCTTCGGTTCGGTTCGGTCCGGTTCGGTCCGGTCCGTGTTGTTATCGGTTTGGTCCGGCCGGTTTTATCGGTTCGGTTTAGTGATTGACACCCCTACCTTGAGGCTAGTACATGTTTCTCGCGGGTTGAGATATTGGCTTCCGTAGAGAACTTTTTTCCGCTTTCTCCTTTTATATTAGGTGGTAAAAAGGTTGCTCAAATCTGAGTTTAAGTGTTGAGGTAAACTCAGATTTGGAACACGTCCTTTGTAATATGGTCATTCATGGGAAGTAGGGTGCTCACTTATGAGGGTCAATCTAGTGGAACCAAACAGCTCCAAAAATTAAGAATTATCATTCTAAAGATCTAAAGAATGTCATCCCAAAGATTTACCGAACCAAACACACCCTTAGGAATCTCACTGGGGTCCTCTCACCCAATTGCATCCCACAATAAAACAGCATATAGCCATCTCAAATAAACTTCATTCAATCTCCTCAAATTAGTTACAAAGCTCTCTTTAAATAGGCTAGGCACAACTTTACAATTTAGAAACAAACTAAAAAAAGGAAACTAACATAAAATAGAAACTAATGACTTTTAGTAACTAACTACTAACTTATTTTATTCATCTAAAAAAAAAAAATACTAACTTATACTTTTAAGAAACTAACGTAAGACAATAAAAGACTCTTCTGGAATACTAAAACTGACTTTGGCTACTTGTTAACACAAAAAAGAAACAAAAAAAGGCCAAATTACTGTTCACATGTACTGTTCACTTGAACAGTATATTCTGGTTTTTGGTTGGCTTAATGGGCAAACATTGGGGCAGGCTAGTTTGGTTTGATGGAACCAGCAGCCCCTTTCTTTTGCAGGCTCAACCTACATCAAACGTGTACCAGTCTAAAGATACTCTCTAGTCTTGTCAGACTAGAAATTTTTTTACCTTTATTCTATGTTGGTTTTATTGCAAAAGAAGTTATAAAGGTTGTATTTTTCAAATTCATTCATATTCTACTTATATGTGTGTTGTTTGATATTAGTAGAACTTTGGCAGAACTTTTTGTTATCTCATCTACATTGTGTATTATATTGTATCTAAATGTGTATTACAATATTTAGAAAAAAAGGCGTACCTAGTGCACAAGGCTCAGGGCCACAATGTATGCAACGTAACCCCCACTTCCTTCATGGAGAGGCTGTTTGTATAAGCCAAATCATATAATAACTGTTGTCGAACAACTACTCTTGCTCAAATGGAGTTGTAAATCTGATATGTGGATGCTTTTCATTGGTTATTGGGATGAACTTTTTCATGGGTGAACGTGTGATTTTCTTGAGCATGTAAAAGAAACGGTTTCATTTTGGTTCTAGAGGGTCCAAGTTGGACCCCTTATTGTGTACAGCATCTTGATTGTGTACTTTTTTTTTTTTTTGGGTGAAATATTAATACATACTATTTAAAAAAAAAAAAAAAGAGTCAAGAAAATAATTGTATATTTGGATCATTACTTGATCAGCTTGTATCTCTTAAATCGACTTACATAATATGTAGTGTTACATTGCATTTAGTTATGCAATAGAATTACTTTATCTTTTGTGATAGTTCTTGCGTTTTGTGATTTTGTCTCTTACTTGTGTCTCTCATGTACAGGCGGACTGATCAAACACAATCTCCATTTTTATCATCCATTGGTTGCTGAAACCTGCAGTTCCCTGGTTACTAATTCGTCATGTTCTGTGAGGGGGTGCAGAATTTTTTTAAATAATCACGTGCCATTAAATCTGAATCAGAAAATTTCTCTACATTGCTCCCATAATCTCAGAAGTAATTTGAATGTCAGGGCAAGATCTATGCAGTCTGTGCACCTTGAATCTGCTTCAAGAAGTTATGATGATGAAACAGATGTTCACAGTTCACATGATATCATCAATTCTGGAACCTTGCCCTCCAGACCTAAAATGTTTAGAAATAGATTCCTAAGTTTTGTTCGTCTGGGTTCTGTTGTTAATGATGCTGTGGAGGGATTCTTTAAGAGTGAAATACGGCGGAGATTATTTGTGACTGCTGTATTAATAGTTATCAGTCGTGTTGGTTATTTCATTCCATTGCCTGGCTTTGATAGACGGTTGATTCCTGACGAGTACTTGAGTTTTGCATCTGGTTCTGTTGGTAAGTTCATGTTATGCATATATTGAGTGGGTGCCTTAGTAGATTTTGGATTTGTATATTCTTGAATTAAGTCTGCACTTTAATGTTGAAATGATAGGGTATGTGAATGGCATTTCTTAACCTCTTCCTGCTAAAATAGCAACAGTTTTCAGCATGACATAGTTTGCGCCATTTCAAATGAATTATCATATTTAATAGAATATGCTAATAAATTCTTTGGCAATCCCAGAGAAACACACATTTTAGTTACCAAATCGAACTGTAAGGAAGTGAGCCACTGTAATCGTCTTTCTGTTACAGTTTGAGCCATTCTCTTTTGCATTCATGGTTGAGCTGTGAGGTTTTTGTGAACTTAAAAGCTTAGAGCACTCTGTACTTGTTACATCAACATAAGAGCCAAAAGAATATAAAGGAAGGACTCTAACATGAAGGCAAGAGCTACTATTGACTAGTTAGTTAATAAGTAATAATTGTTCTAAAAATTATATTTATTTTGGTCTTTATATTTCTTTTTATGTTTTATTGACATTACCCTCGTCTCTACACATGGATGCAAATGGAATGGATGATGTCAAATTGATCAAAACTTCTATCCTTGATGGAAAATTTCCTTTTGAAGTACATAGAAGTCATACATGGTAAGATGAAGGATTGTTTGGCTGGGGATAGAGACAAAAGAAATAGTGAAGTATGATAATAGATGACCAGGGAAGAACTCAATTAAGAGGCTAGAGGGTGGGGTAGAATATGAGTGTTGAACCTGGGAAGGAAACCAAGGTGTTCAATGCACGATTTTACAGTATGCCACATTCTGTTTGTTCTTCAAGCACCTGCCAATGTGATGCAACCTTTTTTTTATTGATGAAGCAGGTATTGCAAAATTACAGCTGTTTCATGTCACACCACTGGTCCTACTCAGACTAATGGAGGACTTTAGATATGACCAGCAGGATTACTAGGGAAGCTTACTGGAAAGTTCTAGAATTTATATGAATTACGTGTGCCAGTAACTCATAATCGGATTGTTAAGAATTTGATATTGTTCTTGTTTGTTGTGGTTGGTAGATTGGATCTTCTGGTTGGTGGCAACAGCCTGATTACTCAAATTTTATTTTTGGCAGATGAACTAGGTGATTTTGGAGCAGAGCTTAAACTGTCACTTTTCCAGCTTGGAATCAGTCCTCAAATAGGAGCATCGATTCTTATGCAGGTTTACCAAATTTTCTGAATCACTTCTATTTATATCTTTGTTATTTGGATGCTTCTAATGTAGTTTTTATTCCATATCAATATTTCCCTGCCTTTTCCAAGTTCTGCTGAGATCATATACTTTTTGGATTTTTGCATGGGATTATTGGAGGCTGAAGAAAGTTTCCATCAGAGAGATGGATGATAGAACTAACAGACCCTATTCAGATGGGGTCACAATACTAGCTACCTTAATAAGCACTAGCAGTGATGTTTAAATCTTGAGCAATTCGATTTTTTTTTTTAACTTCAATCCAGAAATGAATTGAATTAAAAAATTATTTTAAGAGGTAAGATTCATGCTCCAATCTGGAATCAAACTGTTGATCTTGCTTGATTTATTTGAACTGTGCAGTTTATGCTGATTTAGTGAGTCTTGGATCATACTGATGTCATGCAAACCCTCTTATATGCCATTTGCTTTTGTTATGAAGTGTTCCTTGACGATCTAAACCCTATTCTGGAGCTTGAAACGATATGGATTTTGGAAGACTATAAATCTTCTCTCTAGCAATCAAATATATTTTATATTTCTTAATTTGATTCGCTCTTTTCTTGGTGTTTATACCCTAGGTACACTTTCTGAATTTTGAAGAAAAATTTTCCTTTTGAACCAAGGAATTTTAAATGCTAAGGAGTCATGGAGAAAAAACTTATTGTGCATGTATTTTGATGAATATGTAAATAAAGTTGATATTAACTGGAAACAGCAAGAATATGTGTCTGATATGGCATTTTGTACTTGAGAAGGAAGTGTCAGAAACAGGTACAGCTGTGTGTCTGCAGCCTTATCTAACATGGATATGCAGATTTAGATAAATATTAGATTCTTAGTGCAGTCAAAGTGTCAACTAGTCAACAAATAGTTGGTTGAGTATTCATTTTTCCACTGACTCACTGACTTGGGTACTAGTTAGTCGTTATCTGCAAGTTGGCCACCTAGCGGCTAGAGTTGACTAGTCTTCTTGGATCTGGTCAACTGGTTCTCAAGTTGAGCGAATTTTTGTCTGTGAGACATTTAAGATTAGTAAAATTACTAACTTTATCATCTAATCTGTCTTATGAGCAAGAAAGTATAAGTTAGCATAAGACGATGCATTTTTTTTTTAATTTTATTTTCTTGATAAATAACAATTTAATAGAAAGAAAGAGGGGAGAATGTACAAGGCGAGAGTCACTGAATACCAAAACTAGAAAAAGAAAAAAAAAGGAAAGTTCCAGACATACAAAACAAAACCTCACAAGGAAAACTGTCCCCAGTGCATAATCTTGGCATCACAACTTCTTGCTTTGCTAAGTCATCAGCACCATTTGCTGACCTTGGCTTCCACTAGAATGAGACATTCTCTTAGGAAGCAAGGTGGTATGTGAAATGATTGAAGATGGGATACATGACATTGCCAATCAGATTGTTTCCTTAACCATCCATTAACTGCAGCAGAGTCACCTTCCACGGATATTTTGAGCATCATAAGAGGTGCTGGAAATATAAATGGATCCCTATGCCTGAGTCATCAACTTGCCCCTGTGGCAACCTTGTGGTTTCCAAGCGATGTCTTATGATATTTGGTTTGATTAGAATCCTTTAACATGCCACTGCAAGTTGATCATAGTTTGGTGTATGAAGTGTGATGTAGTAGTGCTATCATGGCTGGACTAGCATGACCCAATCTGGAAACCCAGATTGAGACGAACTGGTCCCAAAACTGGATTTTGGTCTAAAGGTGGTTGGCGGGAGATAACATTGTAATCTCTTATTTTATTTTGTTTTATTTTGGTAGAGTTTAGTGACGTAGATCAAAGCTTGAAGAAGAACACAAAAACAAGAGTCAGAAAATGCTGTTCACAAAACACTGTTCATGTGAACAGTACTTTTGGTTCAATATCTTCTGTTTTAGTTTCCTATATTGTTTAGTTTAGTAAATTTCTATTTTCTTAGTAAGCAAGTTATTCAAGTTAGTTTCCTATTTTGTTAGTCAAAGAAGTTTCTATTTTGTAAGTTCGGTTAGTTTCCTTTTAGTCATTAGTTTTTACTTTCTAATTTACTCTTACTTGGTTAATAAGTTAGAAGTTGAGTTAGAAGGTTTTATTTCCAACATTAGTTTCCTTTTTTATTATGTCTGTGTCCAAGCAATGTAAGGCTATTTAAAGCCCATCAATTATAATGAGAAGACAGATTTGAAAAAAAAAAAAAAAAAAAAAGTCTTATGTTGTCTGTGGGATGCAGTTGGGTGAGATGCCCATTCACTAATTCTTCTCCCCTCTTCTCAACCCCACCACCATCAAATTCTCTTTCTTTTCTTATTTTCCTTTTTATTTGTTTGCTATGAGATAGCGTTTGAGTGATCAAAGTAAGTTTTTTGAAGCCTAGAAGCACCATCAAAAGACCAGTTTGAAGGCCATTCAAGGCCTGTAGCTGCTGCTACTGCATAACTCCATAAAGTTTCCTTTTTCATTATTCAAGTATAACTTCTCAATCAGCCATCAGTTGAGGCTTATCTTTTGAAAGATAGTTAGACATCATATGAGAGACCTTTCTGCCAAATTTAAGGTTTATCGGATGCTGAAATCTCAAGATATCGAAAGTTGTCCAAAGTTTCCTAATTCATGTCAACATCATAACTATCAATTCAATCATGAGAATTGTGTCATCTTTTGAGGGTTTGTTTAGCACCACAAGAGGAGCATTCGATCAAAGTTTGAGCTCCATCAGAGTAGTGGTTTGTCAGCAATCGAAGGTCTCCCTATTCAGCCAAAATTTTCAGATCCTGCTTGGGATTAGGTCATTTGTGATCTAGGCTTACATTGGTTAGCTATGAGGGGAATTTTCTTTTAGTTGTTACTTTCCTATTTTCTAGTTACATTTGGTTTCGTAGTTGAGTAGGTTTATATTTTGAGTTGGTTGTCTTCTTATATATACTTTGTAAACCAACGATGGATATTGGAATGGAAATATGGTTTCAGTTCTATGTGGTTACCGTGAGAGTCGACATAATGGTTATATTAAGTGCGAACTTCTGTTTCTTATTGAATTAACCGATCAACTTGCTATCGGACATTTAATTTATTTTCGATTAGTCAATTTTCGCAAAAAATTTCGACATATTTC
>NC_056558.1:39670970-39681097 GCF_013358625.1 Macadamia integrifolia | reverse complement strand
TGGTCTGGTACTGGATGTAGCCTTTCCCGGGCAAGATGCCTAATATTTACAATGCTTTGATAGTTAAGGGTCGAGATACTGTCTTGACTGGTGTTCTCTTCCCTCCCTTTCATTCTTCCAATCGGGTCAGCGCTTCCTTCCCTCAGGCAGCCTCTCCTTGTCCTTATTCTATTCTTAATTATTTTTCTTCTTTTCTTTCTTTCCCTGCTCTGTTCAACGGTGCTGGCACCCTGGCAGTCTTGAATTACTATCAGTTTGGGATGACCTTTGGGGATTTATCGACTTACCCTAGGGCAACTCAAACTGTACAACCAGAAGTCAGAATGTTGCATGAGTTGGGAGTTCTAAGCTCAAGTTGTAGATCTGGTTCCTCTCTTCTGCCAGGTACAATTTAAGATTTCTCTTGTTGATCCTTTAGTTGATCTTTTGGGTGGTGTTCATCTGGGTTTAAGAGGGCTGGTATGTTTAATATTCTCATGTTTCAGCTCCATTGGATCTATCTTGAGTGAGTTTTCGCTTCTGTGACCACAAAAACTCACCACTGGTTTGTTGTCTATCGAGAGGTTGAACACAACCTCCCACGATATAAGTGAGCCCTCTATCTATAACTACAATAATGCCCCTCTAGTCTTAGTAATTCTATTTCTTTTCCTGTCTTGTTATGAATTTCCAGATTTACCCCCATGTATATATTCACTTCCATTTAAGTCCATAACTTGTTTCTTGTTTATTAATCTTGAACTTCCAATAAATTGCAGAATTTCCAGCAACCCTATTATTTGAGTTGTTTATCATTTGGGTCGGCCCATAGCGACCCCGAACTTGGGTATTGGAACCTATGGTCTCATCGACATGTCTGGTTTTTGTAGTGGTCAAGCTTATTGAGTTATTCAACTACTCCCTAGTAAGTGGTGTGCTTTTGATCTTCAAATTGTAGTTTGGTGATTAACAGAAATATGTACTGATGCGGAAATCATGAGAACCTTTGTATATGTATATCAAGAGTCTGCATTTATATGGTTACTCATTCTTGAAGTGTGTAGGTTATTCATTTCAAAATTGATATTCAGATATCTCAAGGTTTGAGTGCGTCTTAAATTTGGTGGGTTCACCCACCCCTTTCATTGTAACTTTTGCTTTCCTGGGGAGGACTTGCCACTTGGAAATTTTCTAATAAATTCTAGTTTCTTGATAAAAAAAAGATTTGGGTATCTCTGTGAAAAGTAAAACAAACTAAAGAAATAATATCATCTATATATTCCCTTATTTCTTGTTGTGTAACCATAAAGACACTTGGTAGGCCCCTTCTCAGGAATTGTTGCTGTTGCACTTTGTATTTTGTGTGATGCATCCAACATATATGTTAATACTTTTGAATCTCTTGAGCAGGTACTTTGTCATATTGTTCCTTCCCTGGTGAAGCTGCGGAAAGAAGGCTTAGATGGCCATGAGAAGATTAAGAGTTATATGTGTGTCTAGTTATTCATCTTCAGCAGTGAGGCGAATCCTTAGAATAAAATTTTATTGTTCCTTTTCTTTTCTTGGTATAACTGAAGGTTGCAAACCCCTTCTCTTTTGTTTTTCATTTCAGATGGTGGATCTCACTTGGATTTGCAATATTGGAAGCACTGATACTTTCTTGCTACTCACTTCCATATTCAATCTATGCAGCTAGTCACAGGTAATGAAGTACTAACTAAACTCAGGTCCAACAATGTTGTCATATTTTAAATGTTTTCATGCGTCAATAGTCTATTAAGTTGGGATAAGGCCGAGTTTGTTGTTGTAATGTGTCTATTGACAGTGAACTCAGTTATGACTTGTTGGCTACATGTTGTTTGTTGCCGAACAAAAGGCTGCAACATAAAAAAGATGAAGTGGCTTTGGGTTATCAAAGCTTGTGAATGAAAGAAATTTTGTTATATGATCTTAATATAATTTCATTTTAGTTTTATGAGTAAATTCTGACATCCATATGGGTGGATCCTCTTACCAACTTTATCGCGTTTCTTCCTCTTGTTATGTGATGAAGTAGTGGTGCATCCATCAATAATGCCCGGATGTAACTCTTTTTCCTACCAATTCTTTCATCATCTTCAATATTTATGCATGATATGATAAAAATTTCTTTTAGTATGTAATGATCTCCTTTCTTATATTTGGTTTATATTGATAGAGAAGTGAACCATGTAATCATTAATCTAGCCAACCAAAAATTTCTCTAAGAGTTCATATGCAAGAACCCCTTTTCTGCTAGAGGTTTCTACATTTTTTTTCAATTTATTGTTTGAATGTTCACTTGACCCTCAAAAAATAGTGATTGTAAGCTGTTCGAGCACAGCATCAAGAAATTTTGTTAGGATGAAGATTCTATCACTTGGACAAGCTGCTATTTTATAGTGAAACACATTTTTTAATGTCTTGGGGAGTTTTCTTGGTCTCCCATTGAACTACTCATACAGTTTTGTGTTGAATATTGATGTGCATGGAAATCAGTACTTTGTCATGGTGGTTTTAATAAACATTGTATCATCCTTTCAATTGCACACAAACTTAGCAGGGCAGTTGATAATGTTACCAAGTAGTTAAATTGGTCCTTCAAGTTTTGCTTGGCACAGTTATGTTGCATACTTGGTTGCTTCCATCTTAAATTCTTGTCGAGAGGAAGATGAGCTACCGCCCTAAAAATTTTATGTTGTATGCAGAGTCAAGCATGTGATGGTGACAACATTTTTATTGGTCTGTGGTGCGATGACCATGACATGGATCTGTGATAAAATATCGGAATCTGGTTTTGGTACTATTTTAATATATTTATTTCTTTAGTCCTGCCTTTCTTTTCTTTTCTTCTTCTTCCTTTTTTTCTTTTTGATATTAAGATTCCAGATCTCATCTTCGTTATCTGCTTTATAAGGAAGATGAATCAGGTTGCGTAAGGAGTTTGTTATCCACCTAAGATGCCATGCTTTTTTTTTTTTTTCATGTTATTTCCATAGGTAAATTAAGCATGTTAGGATTCTCTGAACTCCGGGGACATGTTCTTCTGAACAGAGGGGGTGGGAAAACATGATGCAACAAAAGGAGAAAGTGGTTCTAGAGTTCCGTCATACGGCCTTGCCTTTGATCGGCAGGGTCACTGCCTTCTAAGGAGATGGTTCTTTAAAGGAAAAAGAAGAAGCTATTGAAACAACTCAAACAAGTCCATTCCTGTCATTATATTTTGGGAAAAGAACGCACCCTGGTCGCAGCCCCTGCACCGGCGTGGGAGGCCATGAGGGGGTGCACATGGGCATCAACAGGGGTGGGTTTTTTTGGGTTTTACAGGGATGGGGGTGTCATTTCGTCGCCCTCTGTATCTAGGCACAAGGGCTGCGCCACAAGGGAGCATTCATTTCCCCTTATATTTTAAGAAATTTCTTTACATTTAAAAATAGCACGGTCACCATTAGTTTGATACTTGTTGCATTTATTCCATACCTCTTTTGGGCCACCTTGCAGCCCATGTTTGAAACTAAGTTGATGTTTATCTATTTTGTCAGAAAGTCATTTGGTATTTTCAAAATAGATTAAGATTATATTTATATCAGAAACAGAAATATCCTTTTAGAAGTCAAAAGTAAAAAATAACCTAAGAACCAAACTGATGCAAATCAAGGTATTGCACCAAGATGTTTGATTAGTAAAGTAGTGTATTCAGTGAATTGGCAAATGAAAGCATTGATTTTACGTTGCTCAACTAGTCAACTGTCCTCAATGAATTTCGAGGGCCATTTTCCATATGCTGGGAGAATTTTTAGTGGCTTATGGTGGGAACTTAATGAGTTAGAGGCTCTCTCAGTAGCTTTTTTTTTTTCGTGGGATTCATTGTTTGGGTATTCAAATATGCTACTTAATGAATATTCTTTGCTATCTTTCATTCTGCATCTCATTTTGGGCTGGCAGTCTTTTCCTTCTCTAATTGGTTTTGCATCCTCCAGGGCAAGGGTCGTCTTTAATCATATGTGCTGGAATATTGACTGGCTACACAGATACTTTGTATAAGATGTTGTCTCAGCTTTCTGGTAGGTGATGAGATCATTAAGAACTTATTTGGGCTGCCCTTTTTAATGTTTCTTTGCCCTAATTGCTCTCCAGATTTTTAAATAAATATGTGTTGGTAGAACATTCAAAAAGACCAAATGCTGGTCTTCCTCTCCATAGTTCATTGGATTAGGAGTGGTAACTTGGCAGGTTAAACCCATATCTTCCCTGATGCAATAACCTAGTTCAGATTGCTTATGGGCCCACCCAAGGGAAAAATAGCCAAAGATGGCATGCAAGGACAATTCTGCAATAATTTTGAAATTTACGAGGGAGTGGCAAAAATGCGAATAAACAGAATATTATCACAAATAAAGGATATAGGAGCTGGGACAAAAGGAATAAAAATTTAAAGAGAAGGGGTAGACTAGGAATTATCAAAAATAAAGGATAGAAATAGGATCGTGTATAAAGGGAGGGGTATTTTGGTAAAGAAGGAAATATGGTGACAAATAAAATAACAACACCAGATCTTCAACCTTTGACCTTACCCATGGGGCGGTAGAACCAGAACATACAGAGAGCTCACTCAAACAATCTCGGTTTGGCATGAGACCTTTGGTGGAGGCCAGAAATTCAATGGCCTGTTGACCCCGACTGAGAGACACCCGAAATTAAGATCAGAATATGAAATAAAGTTGCTGCAGCTCAGGTCCAGTGGTAAAAGGAGGACCATCCTTGAGTTTGATTTGGTTCTCGTGTTTGGGCCAAGGTTTTAGAACCAGAGTTGCCTAGAGTAGAGGGACTCATGACCAAAATGTGAGGAAGAAAGGAAGAGGGGTGGGGGCTATCGAAGACCAGATATGACTGGTCAGGTGTCGCTAGGAACAGGGGACGATAACAAAAAAAAAAAAAAAAAAAAAAAAAAAAAAGAACGAAGGAGATTGAGATGGATTGTAACAGGGTAAAAGAACCAAAGCAAGGACGAAGGAAAGAGGGAGGGGGAGAGAGAGAGAGAGAGAGAGAGAGAGAGAGAGAGAGAGAGAGAGAGAGAGAGAGACCTGCGATTGTGGGGCAAGGGGAGTCCCAATCAATCAGATTAGGGTTGCCCTCCTTCATTCATAAAATATAATAGCCATTATAAGTCTTACTAGGAATAGGAAAGAACAAAATGGAATAAAATAGGAAACTAATACTAATTGCTAACTTCTAACTGTATTCAGTCTTAATAGCACTAGGAAAACTCTCAAGGGAGGAGTCTGCGACTTGCGCTAGACTCCTTTCTCTCGATAGACTTTAACAGGAGGATTACATGCAAATGTATAAAAATAAAAGATTCCAACCTAAAACAGGAAATAGGAATTAACTCTACTTAGGAAACTATCTAAACAAGGAAATTGCTCCTGCATCAGTCTCATTTACCATGTAGGATAGAGTGATATACTTTATTTGATTGATGGCTTGATCCTTTAATTTTGACAATCAGAGGTTGGTGTATGTTTCATTTTCAATGTAGGATACATGCTGATTCTTGTTCTGTTTCTATATGCACTTTATTGCAGGAAGTGCCTTGAGTTGGTGGCCGTATATACTTGCAGTACTTGGTGTTTTCACTGTAGTCACTATGTGGGCAGTGGTAGTAACTGAGGGTTGCAGGAAGATCAAATTGCAATACTATGGCTTCAAACTTGCTTCTGCTGCAAGGTTAAATTTCATTTATTTCTACTTTCTAGTCTGATGTTTTGGTATCCTTTCTCGACAAGGAAGCTATTTAATAATTAGTTTTAGTTTTCCTTCTTGGAGTCCCACAATAAAATTAGAAATTCCTTAAGAAACATCTTGTAATTTTATTTAGTTTGGCCGTTTTCTGTTATGATGCTTTGGGCTTGAAGCCTGCATTCACAGTTTCTGCCAAATGGGGTGGCTGACAGTGCTGGTCCAGACTGCCAAATAATTGTTGCCTTCTGGTCTATTCTCATGTACAGTTCCATTGTCAAGTCAACCTATTGAACCACCATGTATTGTACTTTTTGCTGTCTGATAATGCCCCCTGAATATTCTTGTGTTTTCTTTTAGAAGGTGTTTGACAAAATTCTTTTTGCCAAGGGGTATAGGGATGTGATAAACTTGCCGCATGAAGGGCATGGTGCAATGAGTATGTATGCACTTTTAGGAATGCGAATCCAATTACCATTTATCAATCACTTAAAAATAGAAACCTTGCCTTCTTATGACAACAGTAAACCTGGTCTTATTTAGTTTTTAAGGAATCCAAGGAACAGCCTGTTATTTGCTTCTTCTGCTGTTGCCTTACGGTGCTATATAATTACATGCTGTTACATTCTCTTGTGGTTTTGGAGACATGATATTTATGTGCTTATGCTAATCGTGGCTTCCTATGTTTTTGACAGAGATGATTCCCTAATTACAGAGGTGGAGCCGTATATCCCATTCAACATTAATCCATCAGGAATGCAGCCTGTTCTCACTACCACATATCTTTTGGCATTCCCGAGCATTCTTGCAAGGTTGTCTCCCTAACCAAATGGAGAGATGTTATATGTGCATCTTGACGACATGTTTGTATGGGTTGCAATCATTGTTCCAATCTAGGGTATGGATCTGAATGACATTTCACTTCCTGCCAAAAAAAACCTGCCATGGAACCCTTATCCCTGGCCGGTGAAGCATCTGTTTAGTTGCCAGACCTGGTCTGCCTTTGATGTTGCAAGGTCTGGATCCCAACTGATTATATTGGCCCAGCTATCCAGCCAGTTATTTCCAGTCTTGAGTTCATAGCACATCCAAGTCAGTTATGTTCTTATGTGTACTCAACCCGCTCAATGATGATGTCATCATGTTTGGTTTGGCACATAGTTGTCATGGCGACGCCTAGAGGCGGCGGGCATCCTGGCAGAAAAAGAAGTTCATGGCAGTGTTACGATTTACGTGACTCACAAATGGTGGTCGCCATGGCACTGCCATGGACCCCAGGTCAAGCCTGATTCACTAAGCGGTCGATTTCCTGTAAAATGCAAGGTGATTTTGATAGGGCTATGTTGATTTTTGATGATTTGATGTTGCTTAATGCTGGTTTTATATGTTATAGGGTATATATTGTAGGCTTGTAGCATGCTAAATAACTTTAGAGAATAGGGGAAATAAAAAAGTAGCATACTAAATAACTTTAGAAAATAGGGAAAATAAAAAATGACACATAGGCGATTTGACCGCCATGGCAACGCCATAATGGGTGATTCATCGCCAAATTGATTAGTCACCCCTCAACCGCCTGGGATCGATTTGACGCCGTGACAACTATGGTTTGGCATTTTGTGAATTTCACATGTTTTACTTCCTTGTATGTCCTGGGAGAGTCAAAAATCAAAACCTTGTACCAAGTTATTAAATTTTGAGTATTTCACAATATTTGGTATGAGCTATGTGGAGATTCTTGAAACTTTGACAATTTTTTATGGAACCTCATTCAAATTACCAGTAATTTCAATGACTGTTAAGAAATCCTTGATTTGTTTGATAGGATTGAATTTAATGTTCAAACTGAAGTTTACAAAATTGTTTTGCACCAGCACTTTTTGGGTAGCAACACAGTGCTGCACGCTATTTGATAAGATCCACCTAGGTACCATGACATGAAAGATGTCCAATGGATAGCCATAATGATCCACTTCTGGTTACTATTCTAGAGTTTTCCAAATCATCCAAATGAATCATTTTGTTATTAATTATGATCGTCTGATGAGATCTTTCTCATTTCTAATGGAGTTAGAGGGAATTGTTGAATTTGGTTGATTAACACTTGAATATGTAATATGTGGTTCTTGTAGCTTCTTATGATCCTGAAGATCGGGTCTTATATTTCCTTTAGTATTTTTCGAAACAATTTTTTTTTTTGGGTTGCTTTATCTCCAAAATGCTAAGTTGTTGAAGAAATTTCCTTGTAGTTTTCTAATGTGGGCATTCTTTGGCAGTATTCTTGGTTCGCCATTTTGGGAACATGTAAAAGAGATATTGAACCCGGAGACTTCACTTGGTGCAGAACCATGGGTTTACTATTCTATTTATGCATTTTTCGTCTTCCTATTCAATATATTTGACATTGTAAGTATCATCTCATTTGTGTATTGGATTCTTCTGTAATAATTTATTTTTCCATGAGAAAACTTTTATATATGATATGTGCTCATGGTGTTGCTTGCCACATGTCTTTACTCCTAATCTTTTTGTTTCTTGATCATTACTTAAGACCATTAATTCAGTTTTTTAAAGCTTTATGAATCCAAGCTCCTATGTGCTCTACCTGTATTTATGATTAAAAGTAGCTGTTGCTAAATTAGATCTATTATTGCAGTGCTGTAAGTTCGCATTTGGTTACATAGTGGTGCGGCATAATACTATAACTTTAGTTTACTCTATATTGAATCTTGTTTCTGCTTCAAAAAAATTGTCGAGATACCCTAATCTTCATTCTAGTAGGTTTCCAAAAGACCAAGATCACATATTTGACATAATTCAGGTGAAACATAACTAGGATACATGTATTTTCCGGTCCAGCAAAACAGGAGTTTATTCTTCATCCCAAAAAAAAAAAAAAAAAAGAAAAAATCTTGCTTCTTGTTTGACTTGGACTGTTACCAGATTTACATATAATATGGTACAGCTGACCAGGCAATTATGATTATATTGTATTTGTTCGTGAACTAGAAGGTTGCTCTTGAGGCCTACCTCATTATTTAAGCAGTTGAAATGCCTCGTGCCTCATGGCTAACTGATTAAAAAATGGCGCTCCTTATGTAAACTCTTCCAACTCTTGCTTTCGATATAAGGGTGTGATTTCTCTCATCTATGTGATTGTCAAAAGTGCTCTCTGGTTTGAGCCTAAGATTGTTGCTGCCCAACTTTTAGACCTTTTCAATTCGAATCCCTTGATCTCACTAAGTTTCCCAGAAAGGAATGAGTGCCTAGCTTTTCTGCATCACATTATTTATGGTCAAAACTTCAAAACTGGTCAATTTGTTTTTATGGTAGTTCTGGAGACCGGTTATGAGAATCCGTGAAGGTACTCAAAATATCCCAAACTTTAATATGAAAACTTTCAATTCTCGGAAAACTTTAATATTTGAGAATAATGATCAGTGGAATTTTTTTTTCCTGTCAGAAGCAGCTTTCTGTTGACATGGCTCATTTAAAAAAAGTTGACTTTTTTAATGTTCTAAACTATCAGACAAGTCAAGTTCTATATGTTGGAAGTAGTTCCTTAAGTTGTTGCCAACAAATCATTTCTTCTATGCACAAAATTCTTATGCAGGCCAACTTGCCAAAGGAAATTGCTGATTACTTGAATAAAATGGGTGCTAGAATACCAAACATAAAGCCTGGGAAAGCCACAATAGAGCATCTGACTAAGATTCAAGCATCAACACGTTTTTGGGGTACATTATCTTTTTATATTAATTTCTTGTATCAGAGTTACATTTTCCTCTCTCTCTCTCTCTCTCTCTCTCTCTCTCTCTCTCTCTTTTATTTATTTATTTTTATTTTTTTTATAATGCTAGTAAATTAATATCTGCAATTCTCTCTTGTTTGGAAATAATGAAGGTGGCCTATTGTTAAGTATTTTGGCAACTACATCAACCCTGCTCGATCATTATTTACGCCGTATAAATGAGGGATTTGCTATAGGGTTCACATCTGTACTAATTATTGTAAGCCCTTTACAAACTTCTCATGTTTCTATTGCGATTGTTCTCAGTTTCTGAATAAAATTGAAATTCTCTTTTCGAATGCATTACTTAGACAATCACTTCAGCTAGTTCAGCACTTTTTCAAGTTATATATATATATATATATATATATATATATACTCTGGAACATTAATATTAAAGACAATTCATCAATTTCAATTGCACAGGGAAAAGTTAAATTTCATCTGGGTGGGAGCCATTCCCACCACCCTCCCCTAATAAATGAGTATAATCTATTTTTCTTTGACAAATAAGCCAATAGATAGATATATACTATATAATATCCATGCCCTTCTTCGCCCCGTTTTTCCGCGCTGTTTGGAATACTCGAACGATCGATTC
>NC_056558.1:39615808-39670163 GCF_013358625.1 Macadamia integrifolia | reverse complement strand
ATATACATAAGGAATTGGAGTCTCTTTTTTGCAAGAAACTGGTTAATCAACGTATATTATTGTTTGGTAGTTATCCCTGAAACGATGGAACGTGATGTTTCCAAAAATCAGAAGGCAATCTGAGCTATTCATTTTTTTTTTTTTTGGGGGGGGGGGTATCCGCCAACCCTCGCGTTTGCTCTAATTACATATGCCCCTCTCGCATTTCGTTTTTGACATTTGAACCCAAAAAACTAACACCATGAGAGACTTGTTAATTTTTACGTAAAAGACTTAATTACCCTTTTAGTCATTCTCAAAAAAAAGAAAAAGAAAAAAAGTAACCCACTTTTAGTTACCTGTCAATAAAAATCGAATCGATCTGAATTGAAATTGAACTTTGATTTCAGTTGGCCTAACACTAGATAAAATCTAGATCAAAATGACCAAAATCGGAAATGGATCGAATCAATCACAAAAACCTTATAATCAGCCATTCTGAAACAGCTTGGATATGTATTATTATGTCGATTTGGATCGAAATTGGTTTATTCAACCAATGATTTTAAACTTGAAATTGAGTATCAAAACAATCCCTCTAGTGATTCCAATTCTAAATTGACCATTCTAGAACTGCCGGAGTTGGATAGTTTATGACCAATTCTAATCCAAATCGGCTGATACTAGAATTTTAACTCAAAATCAAAGAGTAAATTGATCCATAATGATTCCAGTCTAGATTAGATCCGAATCAATCACAAAAATGTTAGAATTGACACTAAATTCTAAAAACCAACAACCCAATCCCAAAAATCCTAGATATGTCATTCTATAATAATCGGAATTGGGATTGATCCGAACAAGCCAAATCAACTACGGATTTTAAACTTGGAATTGGAGATGGAATTGATCATGGTTTCAAGTATTGGTCTGAGATCGATCGTATTGGCTGAGACCGATCCTTGATCTGGATAGTTTCAAGGGTAAAATAGGTAAAAAGTAGTACCTTTTATAAAAATCAGGGGTAAAATAGGCCGATACCCACCAATCCCATCCAATCCAGATTGGTATCGAATTGGCATCGACAGAGACTGATACCAATACCATCCCCTACATCCTTGGAATTGATTCTTATAAATTTTGATCCAATTGAATCAAAATTGGACCGAAATAAACCCTAGAATCCTCAAATCTCAAGACCCACGATCTAGTCCTATAAACCTTATAATCGATTTTAAACACGGAATTAGAGATCAAATCAATAGCTGCCAATATCAATCCAAATCCAAATCAAATTGAAATTGACCAAAATCAATCCCAAAACCCTTAGAATCAACCTAAAAAACATATTATAATTACAAAATTTCACATGTCATCATTATACCAAGCCTACGATATTGCTTTACAAAAAAAAAAAAGCTTACAATATTGCCATTTGTCATCTTCTTAGATTTTTCATTTCTTGAAAACACTAGCATGTTTAATACAATTGATTTCTTTGAAGAGAGAGAGAGAGAGATGATTAGAACTATCTTACTGGCCTCATCTCTAATGCACAACAATAGAAATTATTGCAATATAATTGATACATGAGTTTCTGGAAAGAGGTTTTATTTTCTAAACTTCAAAAAACAAAAATAAAGTCCACCAGAAGTTTTAAACCCTAAAACCCAGAAAAACATTGAACACGCCGAGAAGAAAGAGAGTCTTTACCTGATTCACTGGAGATGATCTCGCCGAACTTTATACCATAAAAATCAGCCAAGGTAACAAAAAAACTCGCGAAGAGAAAGACGATCAGTTGGGGCGAGGGGTTGTTTGGGTTATTTGGGAAGAGTGTATTCATTCTTAAAATTACCCCTCATTTTACCGTTTAAATCAAAGTAACGATCCAAAAAATTAAGGTTGAATTTACTTTTATTAACCTTAAAAGCAATCACAAAATGACAAAATAATAGGAACATGATAATTTACTTTTTTGACATTAAAAACAATCACAAAATGACAACATAATGAAAACACGTAATTTACTTTTTTGACCTTAAAAGCAATACAAAATAACAAAATAATAGAGGCAGTAATCTAGGTTACAAGGGTTTTGTAACCCGGTGGGTTACAACTAGACATACCCATCATGATATTCCATGTTACAATATCTCTCTCCGCCATTTTCCGAACAGCCGCCGAGCATCATCCATTGAGCCAGAGCTGGCATACATATGAACTATTTTATTTTGCAGGAATAGATCTGATTGGAACCCAAGTTTCACAAAAACCCATGTACGATTCTACCGTTCAAGAGATCCGATAAGAGCGAACAAGCTTTAAGAACGAAGTGTGCAGAAGTGAAATACCCAGAGAGAGAGAGAGAGAGAGAGAGAGAGAGAGAGCAATTGCCACCTAAAGATCGCCGGATTGAAGATATTCTCTTCGCAGTTCGTCGGAGATGATAGGTTCATACATGACGGGAGAAGAAATGGGTAACATGGAAGATGGCGTTTGTGTTCAGATGGTAAAAAGGTCAAAATATATTAAATAAGGGTAATATGGGCATTAAATAAAATATGGTATGACATAACGGATTGACTCTCAAAAACGTCTCACGGTGTTAGTTTTTTGGGTTTAAATGTAAAAAACGAAACACAATGGGGGAATATATAATTAGAACGCAAGGGGTGGTGGATGTAAATTTTTTTTTTTTAATTATAAATCATTTGTTTCCACTCGGTTTTTGGAGAGTGCATATTAATATGCATGAACCCACAAGATATGTATCAATACAAAAATGAGTATTCGATTGAATTAAATCCAATGGTCATAATGCATATATCTATATCATCTATCCAACATGGTAGAATAGATATATCCACATTTGAAAATTTTACCTTTCTGGTTTTATGAAAATAGGAAAATAAGCTTAACGATTACTCTCAAGAGATAATCACATGCTGCTCGTCTTTGGTGGCCAGGCCCAATGGCGACCCCATCTAAAATGTTGAATCTAATCTTCTACCCATTCTTTATATAGGGAATAAACTAATAATCCAAAATTTAACCTAGAAAAGTAGGGAGGCGTCTATGGATGAAATGGATCATTGTGACATAATTAGGTTGAGTTGGTCACAAGCAATTCTTGGGGAATGGTCTCCTTGTTCGGTAACATTGAATCTTGAATTTGAAGGGAAGTTATTATATTTTCTTTTAGAATAGAGATTCTAGCTAGTCGAAAGGGGCCACCATTCTCTTTCTTTCCTCAATCGTTCCGATTAGGACAAGTGGGTTGGTTCGTTTCGTTCTCCTATCTACACAGTTCTCTGTCTTTGTTTGTGAGGGTGAAAGGTAGTAATAAAAGGTCTGTGAAACAACAATTCCTCCTTTTCATTTTAGGGTAATTTACAGTACCACTCCCTAGAGAATGTTAGTATTATAGGAACATCCTCTCTCTTACACCAAATTAGATTTAAACCCCCTGTCGTCAGTCACTGTTAAGTGAGAAATTGAAATGACCATTGTACCCTTTTGACTAAAACATGTTCATTGTCTTTGGACCTCCCGCCCTCTTCAGATCCGACTTCAACGACGGTGAGGGCTGTAGAGGACCCATATGATGGTGTCGGCGATGGCTACGAGCTGGATTACAGTGATTATGAATAGGGTAGTCTGGAGACAACAGATGCAGTAGCAGCTCCGGCGGTGGGCTTGAGTTCACACTGCTCCTGCTGCAGAAGAGATTAGAAGGGAATTGGAGAATATAGAGAAACCAGAGACTGGACTAGCCTCTCTTCATCTCTCTAATTTTTACCAAATGGGTTTCAAAATTCAGACGCTGACGAAAGAGGAAAAGGGAAGAAGAAACGAAGAATAGCAGAGGAAGAGAGCCAATAGACAAATCTTGGAAATTCAAAACAAACAAAAAGTTGATGAGCGTGCGGGGTTTGATGAACCACTGAGAGTTTGTTAGTTAGTTGGCTCCAATATTAACGCCACCATCTGTGCGTGCGTGTTGTGGAGAGAGAGAGAGAGAGAGAGAGAGAGAGAGAGAGCCCTTTCCCATCGTCACCTTCGTCGTCAGTCCATGTGCTCTGCCGCTCTGTAACAGCTTTGGCTTTCCCCACTTTCCATTCATTCACAAATTGGCCGGTTTGCACTCCATTATGTAAAATGTTCACATCAGATGTGTTCGTTCCACTCTCACCGTTGAATCTGACGGACCAATTCGTGGGTAATCCCTTCTTGGATGCCTCTAGAGGGATGGGATCTGGAATGAGGGCAACAGAGAACGAGAATGGGTTGTACGGATCGACATGCTTGGCCTGGTAAATATTTCCGTTGTAGAATGATAAATATTGTTCAATTTTCACCGTGAGCGTAGGGATGGAGAAGGAGAGAAGCGTTTTGTTCCTGTCTTCTTTATATCATTTCTCTCTCTCTCTCCATAGTCTCTGTTAAATAAATCCCAAATTGATGAAATGAAAGGAAGATTAGTGTCGAAGGTTAAGATACGTTGGGGATGGGGATGGGGATGGGGATGGGGAGTTATTTGATGGGTATTTTAGGTAGTTCATATTTAGTAAGGGCATTTTGGTATTTAACAAAAATTAGTAGCTGACATTAGCAAATAAAGTATATTCCATAACATTGATGGCAGGGGGTTTGAGTCTAATTTGGTGAAAGAGAGGGCGTGTTCCTATAATATTGACATTTTTCAGGGGGTGGCATTGTAAATTACCCATAAGAAAAATAAATCCTACATTTATGAGTATTGAAAGTTTAAGTAAGCATTGATACAAGAAAGGGCAACTGAATGTGAAAAACATAAAGATAAATTAAGCAATAAAGAACAAAATGAATACATGAAAATAAAATATCATCTTGACATACATCCAAATTTGGCCGTACTTCTTAGTTATATAGTCACAAGTTTATGTCTTTGTTTTGAGGGAGACATATGTGTGGGAGATAGAAAGATAAAGATAACAAGGAACATAAGATAAAATGAAGGGAGATGTAGGCGACGTATTTATAGTAGAGGATGTGAGTAATAACACCTTAAAATTTAAGGGAAAAAAATAACATAAAGGGATGAAAAAATCATAATAAAGATATGCACAAACCAAAATAAAGATAACTGACTCGATTTTGCATTAGAGAAGAAGCATTGGAAAGAATAAGGAATGGGGATGCACAAGAAGTTAAGATAAATTCCATCAAGAAGTAGATGAGGTTATAATAGTTCAAATTTAGTGAAAATCATTGAGAATCTATATTAGTATCTATAGTTGTATCTAAAAATTCATACAATTTACCATTCCTAAACTTTTGAATGTCTACTAAATAATCTCAAGTCAACAACTTGGGGAAGTACAAATATGTATGCTGAACCTAAATGAACAAAAAATAATAATTAGACTAACATCTAATCCCCTCTATCTAATCTCAGATGAATAGTTCAAGTCTCATATTGAGAATTCCCCATAAAACATAACCACATCAACTACATAAAAAATAATAATAATAATAAATACCAATCCAAAATTTTCAAATTATTAAGAAAATAGTTTTATTTTGGAGCTTGGACAATGTTTTTTAGTTTTTAACGTCCCTAAAAAGATCAAGATTATGCACAAATAAAAAATAAGAAGAGTTTCTTGCATGTATCTTATTGTTTAATTTACAAATTTCCATATAAAAAGCCCACATGAGCATGTGAAGAAGAGATGAAGTAATTACACAATCACCAAAATATTAAGAAAACTTGATATAGGCACTCAACGACCATATTTCTGAAGCATTTGATCCGTTCTTTACATTATGTTGGCCATGAACCCATCCTTTCTCTGCACTCAACAATGACTCCAAACCGATTTCTAAAGTATTTGATCCTTGTTTTAAAGGTCAAGTTGTAAACCCAATCTGGGAAACAAGCAACAAACTGCAAATTAGAATAAGTAGATACTAAAAGTTAAGTTCAAAGTGAAATTAAAACCGCTAAAATCACCACCATAAGATGGAGCTCACAGCCACTGGTAAGATGGAATGTAAGAGCGGATCACAACCCTATGATGGGCTGCTAGAGAAAGAGGAAAGGTTTTATGATAAAACCCTAATAATACATAAAATGAAAATATATAAACCCTAAAAATCAAATGGAGGCCATTCCTATGAATTTGAACAACAAAGCCACCAGTAGAAATTAATTCTAGTTAATCTATAAACAATTGAAGTTAGGTAATACACAGGGGAAAATAAAAGAAAATTAAGCTATAGAGTGAGCAAGGGAGAGAACCAGGGTGCCGTTAGGGGGTTTCAAGTCACCGGTTCCAAAGGAGCAAGCAAGACAAATAAGTTTTCTTTTTGGTAATGAAAAAATGGTGCTCCATGATAGTGATTATAGCCCCCAGGACAAGCCCCCGTACGGCAAGTAGCGCTTTCGCAGGACCAATGAGAGATAGTGGGCATGCCAAGATTCGAACCCACAACCAGCCGACTCGAGTGGTGATGGATTGAGGGCATTTTCACCACTAGGCTACCAACCCCATTGTTAGCAAGACAAATAAGTTACTAAGCCACAAAATTGATTTTGAGACAAATAAGGAGATTAATTTCTTTAAGGGAATTAAATAAAGAGTAATAGAAAATATTTCATAAAGAGGGAGGAAACAACCCTTGCATACCCTTGTTTCATGGGAAACAATATTATTTTCAGCTGGAGTGACAAGCTAAATCACATATAATAATTTACATGCAAATAGAGGTAAAAATCACAAACTAAATCATTCATAAAGAAAACTGAGAAGAAATTGAAGCTTTGAACAAAAAGAATTGATTTAACCGTCTATAAATTCAAGTAACTTACAAGATTGTAGCTCTTCTTCTTTTTCCTTTTTTTTTTTTTTTTCCTACACTGAATAAACTAAAAGAGAAAGTGATTAATATCGTAAATCTGTAGTAATTGACTCCTAAAAGATAGCTCCAACATCATTAACCACTGAACAGAGCAACACAATTTTGCACCCATGAACACTCTAATTAACAAAGGGCTTGAATTACCAAAAAAAATCTTATCAAAGCTAACTATGCCACATCTGGTGGAGAATGCATCCACTAATGCTGGACCCAACTGAAGTATCAAAGTGAGCAAGATGCTACACCATTCCAATTCCTCCAAGGTTTGTGTACAAAAATCTCCTCTAAAGACTTCTGAAGTGATGTAAGATCAACTGCCCTAAACACAATTGGGTCACAAACTTCATCCAATTGCATTGTATTCATGGAGAAAATTTACAATGATTATTTTTGAAAGATGACAATGTAGTAGAACAACATGAACATGCACCACCAAGATGAAGCACCAATTATTATCTGATGATCGAGTCAATTCCATGATTAAAAGATTATTCCATATCAACGAGACTAAAAAAATGGGGAAAATATGAGCTTACAAAATATCACAGATTTTTTTTTTTTCATTCTGATTCTAAATTTTTCAGAATTTCTACTCGTGTTATCAATGTGCATTACAATTCTCTCATCGTTTGGCCTATTGGCTCAATTGCAGCTTTAATTCAAAATTCTTCCCCATAGACACTGATAGCCCTGTAATGTCTGCAGTGCCAAACCCTCCATTTTTGTCAAGACTCACTCCTATCCCTGTACTATTGTCCATTTTCATCCCATTAAGATACAACTCATATTTGTTGAACTCATTAATCTGTTTCAAACCTATGAAACTCACCTTTGCTAAAACCCATTTCTCACTCACTGCATATTCCCCATTCACCACTTCTGATCTTACACTAACATTATTCCGCACAAACTCACCATTAAACCTCACAAAACTCCATTTCCCTCCCTTTCCTCCCATCTCTAACTCTTCACCATCATCCAGGAAAAGTTCTCCTGTGGTGTTGCCACCACTACTGTCAACGGCGGCTAAGAGCTGGAACCCCGTCTTCCGGGCTGCTTCTGTTGTCATGGCTTCTTCCTGCATAGCCAGAATATTACCTTCATGGACATGGACATTAATATGTTCTGCTGGGGCTTCAAGGGTGATGAAATTCCCAAATGTTACAGACACCAACTGGGAGTAGTTGTAGAGGTCAAACCAATTGCCTGCAGGAAAATAAGCATTGACTGAAACTGCTCCCTCTTTCAATACAGGTGAAACCATAACACCTTTGCCAATCAAAAACTGTGTATCAATTTCATAGGTTTTGACATCTTCAGGAAATGAGAAGAACAGAGGTCTTGCTATGGGGGTTCCCTTAGTGTGTGCTTCATACATTAATGTGTAGAAGTAAGGGAGTAGACGATATCGGAGCCCAAGTGCCTTCTTTGCTGCTATGGTAACCGATTCCCATAGATAAAGCTCTTGACGTAATTTCTGCTTGTCTGAATGGTCTCTGGAAAAGGGATAGAATGCTCCTACCTACATAACATAGTCCAGAGAAAGCATTATATAAAATGTTTACCTTTGAGCTTTATATTTTTGAAAGTCCATCTGTTTTTACCTGAATCCAACGACGACAGAGCTCCTCATTGGTGTCCCGTGAAAACCCACAGATATCAGCTCCAACCATTGGAATTCCAAAGAGTCCAAAGCTCAAAACAGATGGAATTGAGTATGCTAGGTCATCCCATGTTGCTGCATTGTCACCAGTCCAATGTGCTGTGTACTTGCCTGATCCCACAAAAGTTGATCGGGAGAGTACGAATGGTCTCTTACCCCTTGCTTTGATTAAGGCACCATTTGTGGATCTGGATTCTAAGAAGCCATACAGGTTATGGACATTATACTCAGTAACATTGCCAAAGTGCAGAGATGTTGCTGGGACAGTTCTTTCATTGATAGGCCTCAAGTTATTGGCATTGTTTATCTTGTAAGGAGGATCATCAAGAGTAGAATTGGGTAAAGAAGCAGAAGATATGAAATTGGATAACTCATTCATGTCAATCCAGAGGCCATCAAAGGGAAGTCGCTGGTGGAATGCTGAAATTTCTCCTTCCCAGAAGGTGTCTGCTGCTGGATTCAGGAAGTCAGGAAAGTAAACATTGCCAGGCCACACCTTACCTAGGTATTCAGTGCCATTGCGCATTATGAAGACGTGTGCCTCCATACCACGAATGTAAGTGCCATACGTGTCATTCACGCCAATACCTGTAGAGAGAAATATGTTACTGCAACTGATCATTCAAGAAGTTCAGTTGTCTTCTTTAGTTCTATACCAGAGGTGTGGAATACGGACTCTGGAGTTTCTTTTGTTTCTCACCTGGATCCACTATGACCACATATTTCTGCCCATTTTGGTGAAGCTTATCAACAAATTGCTTCATTTGGTCTGGTGGGAAGTTGATTGGATCAAGAGTGAAATCTTTATAGCCATCCATGTAGTCAATATCTGTCCACATGACTTCTAAAGGAATTCCTGCTTTTGCATAGCCAGCAACCACTGCCTCAAGATCAGAAACATTCTTGTAGCCATATCGACATTGATGAAATCCTATACAACAGATCAAAACATTAGCCACTGAATCAAATATATTGCCAATCTCAGAGGATGAAGCATGGGTTGCTTACCAAATGTCCAATATGGCATTGGGGCTGGCCGGCCGATGAGCTCTGTGTATTGTTGAATGACAGACACTGGTGTTGGGCCAGCGAAGAAGTAGAAATCAAGAACACCTCCAATGACCTTATATGTTATGCGAGAACCATTATAGATTACATCCATTCCATTACCATTGAGTAACAAAACACCATGAGTACTCCCTGCGGAAACATTCACATCTGATGAAGGTGACCTGATATCGACGTAGAATGGGTGGGAGCCATAGAGATTCATGTCCAGATTTGAACTTCCAATATCAGCATTCCACGATGTAAATTTCTGGTTGTGGGCCAGACGAAATGTCTTCTTAGTATGTTCTCCTAAGCCATAGATGGATGCTCTGTCTGCTGGTAGTGAGGATGAGATCTGTATGTATTGGTCCTTGAACACAAATGTAGTGTCAAAGTCTGACATCACCTGTGAAGTGTTGAAAAGGACATCGCCGGTGGAGCGACGGGCAACGGTGAATCCAAAGGATGGTGTGGTGTGGAGGGTGAGGATTAGGTCTGAGTTTGGGGTGGAAAGGGAGTAGTTTTCTGGAAGTGGCAATTGGTTGTTTTCCAACCGGTAAATGTGGTTTTCCAGTAAGGATTGGTGGGGGAGAAGGGGTTTTCGGGGGATGATTTCTTGTGGGATTTCCCATCTCTGATTGTTTGAGTCAGTGATATGGATTCTCAAACGATCATTAGTCTCAAAGCTGCAAAACAGTTAAACAATAGCAAAACTCAGTTAAGAAGTATACTTAAGCATTGCTTTATTTATATATTGTTACTATTTTTTGGCCTCTCTCTCTCTCTCAAAAGCTAAACTTCCATTAGCCGAAAGGAAAAGCATCCCAGAAATTTGGTTCAATCTCACTTTTATGGATGCTTTCTTTTGGTAATTCAAACTCAAATAGTTTTCTAACACTGTTAGAAATCATTTTTTTATTATTTACTGTTTTACTAAATACAATAAGGAAAGGAATTAACCAGAACAAAATTTATAAAAGAAACATGAAAATCCAAAGGTCATCTTGGAATGGAATCTATAGCATTTCTATAAATTTATACTGAACATATGGCTCTATATAATGGGGGAATTGTTTTTGTGACTTTCAGATTCATCAGTTATTGACTTTCCAATGGCATTAGTGGAGATTGATTGGGTCAAAATTGAGTGGCCAAACCCAACTTGGTGCTCTTCAGATTCCACCTTCATTTGAATGGTGGTGGTGAGAAGAAGATAGAACAAAGGGTGGAAGAGGAGAGAATGGTGTTTTTGCACTTATTTTCTTAGTGAAGGAAAGTAACATCAAGTATCTTTCATCCTTTCATCCTTTCAACCTTTCAACCTTTCAACCTTCAATCCCCACATAAGTCCAATGGACTTCTAAGAAAGTGCTCTGGGAGGGTTAGTGAGAGAATTTTAGGACCCAATTCTAGTGACAGTTGAGTCAGCTATGACTTAGCCGGGTCCCTTCAGTCCAACTGAATTTCAAAATAATGGCTTCAAATCAACTTTTTAGCACATGGGTTACGGATTAGAACTAAGAAAGGATCTCATGATCTAAAGCTGCAACTCCATGATTGAGAGAGCTTTTCAGTCCATCCATCACCCCCATTCTTTCTATTGGTGCTCTTGCAGATGATTGAAAATTCACAGAAAAAGTCTAGGTAGACAAAGTCAGAATCAGCCTGAACTTGGAAACACCCCCACACCACCTCCACACCCCCCCCCCAAAAAAAAAAAAAAAGGATTCAACTTATTTTAATTCAATTTGATCATTTCAATTCCAATTCTTAGAACTGTGGATGTAATTGGGTAATCACCACTATATGGATAGATCTATGGATCATGAAATTAGCAACCTTCCATTTTTTTTTTTTTTTTTTGGGGGTGGGGGTTCCCTTCTAAGTTTGTGAATTGAGAAGGCAGATATTTGTGTGACAAAGGCAGATTAATGACATCAAAATTTCATCTACCCAATTGAAATTTATAGAACCCAAGAAGGGATCTCATCACTAGAGTCAAGATTTCCAGAAATGGGAGAAGGGCACAAATCAAAAGATAGATAATACATTTCCATTAATGAAAAATGGAAATCCATTGGAAAATAAAGAGCCACAAAATTTATAAAGAAAGATGAAACTAAAACAAGGTTTATCATTGAGAAAAACTTTCTGTTTATGTTTCTTTTATTTACCTGGCTACAAAGCTGAGGTTCTGAACATCCAGGCCATAAATGGAAGAACTATTTATAAGCTGGAGATTGGCAGTCAATGTCTTTGTGGTAGCATTGACAGAGACCGATTGGGTTGAAACTGAATAGCCATACCCAACTTGTTGCTCTTCGTCTCCACCTCCATGTGCTGAGAAGAAGAAGAAGAAGAAAGAAAGGAAGAAGAAACAAAGCAGGAGATGAGGTGTTGCACTCATTTTTCACACGTGGACTGCTCACAGATAAGAGGATATATACATGAGGTTACAATAGGGTGCAGCTGGGCTGGGTTGGGCTGGGCTTCTTAAAACCCTAGCCCAACCCTTAGTCCCCTTAACTGGGTCCAAACCTGCCCTAACCCTTACTCAGGGCAGCAAAACTTCAATCTAGACCCTACCCTTTAAGGTTCAGCCCAACCATCACCGGCCCTGATTGGCCCTGATTATTCAGGGTCGGCCTGGATGACTCTGACCCTGACCCTTATTGACCCTTACTCTGATTTGCCATCAAGGGCCAGGATGGCCCTGATTGACCTTGACCCTAGTTTGCCATCAAGGGCCGGGTATACCCTTACCCTGACCCTGACCCTGACCCTACAAAATATGAAATAACTTAAAAAAATATATATTCATAATAAAGAGGAGATAAAAAACACAATTACAAATTATTTGTTATGAAGAGAACATCCTAAAGCAAACATGCAAATAATACAAATAACTCTAACTATTATGATAAACAAAGAGGAGATCATCCTAAGAAAGTAAATAATCCAAAAATTTTCAATTATTTGTCATGATAAACAAAGAGACCGAAGATCTCAAAACCCATGTCATGTTCAACAAAGAGATCTTTTTATTGGTAAAAAAGAAAAGAGAGATCGGTGAGATTGTGAGAATATATATTAGGAGTTTTGAGGTGTCAATGACTCAATGTGAAATAATATATAAAATTATGTTAAAATTAGGGTCACAACTAGGGTCATAACCAGGGTCAACATCAGGGGCAAAATCAGGGCCGGGTAGGTCCAAAACCAGGGCCAAAAGTCAAGGTAAGAAAATCAGGGCCGGGTTCAAGGCGGGCCAAAGACATCAACCCTTACCCGCCCTGACCCTAACTCATGGCCAAAATTTTTGAATCGGTACTTGTTCGGGATCAAGGCTGGCCAAGGGCGGATCTGGGCCGTCAGGGCCAAACTTGCACCCCTAGGTTACAAGCAAAATATCCCTTTGATTGAGCAATAGATGTGCCACAAGTGAGAGGAAGATAAGGAAAGAATAGCTTTTAGTATAAAATAAGGAAATACAAGAACAAAAAGTGAGAGATTTTATCGATCTCAAATTGGGAAGGCAAGTGGCACCAGACAAGACTTCTCCCAATAAATGTCCACATAATAGAATTTCATTCTCTCCCCTCATTTCTTCTTCTCCTTGTCCCTCTCCCCTCCCCTCTCCGATCCTCATTGCCCTTGCTATCATACCACCATTTCTATGTAGAAACCACAGATTAGCCCCACATCGCCTGTGCATGAGTCACATTATACGCATATAAGCAAACATTTGTCTACCAAAGCAAACAATATCTTAGCATGTGAGCTACCTTGTGACCGTCACCTCTTGCCCTCCTCCAGGGTTTATTGAGACCGCCAAAGAATTTCCTTGATGTGGCATAGCTAATGCTTAGACTCTTTTATGCAATTATTAACTCCGGCTTAAAATGGGAATGAACTATGGTTATGAATTTATAATTTGATGATCAAGTTAATTCCATAATTAAAAGACCATTCCATATCAGATGAGTCTGTAAAAAGTAGAAAAATATTAGCTCGTAAAAAATAGAAAATATTAGCTTTCGAAAGCGAAAAACTATTAGAAAGTGTGATTTTATAGATATGTGACCCACCTTCCTCGATGTGTCATAGCTAATGCTTAGACTCCTTTATGCAATTATTAATTCCGACTTAAAATATGAATGAACTATGGTTATGAATTTATAATTTGATGATCAAGTCAATTCCATATCAGATGAGTATGTAAAAGGTAGAAAAATATTAGCTTTTGAAAGCGAAAAACTATCATTAGGGGCAATTGCATATATTTAAGGGATCACAAATAGTTTTACTAAAACCAAAACGCTCAATTACAATCATTTATTAAAGGTAAACATGAAATAGAAATTGGCTTTTTTGTTCGATTACTTTGCCAATTCCCTCGTGTTGTTGGATGAGTTTATTGTTTAATTCCGAAAATATTTTACATTAGTACTGTATGTTTACATCAATTACAAATCATAATTATGCCCAAGGGTTTCAATTATGCAACACAAGGAATTTTATTTGGTTTAATAAACCAAGGGTTGTGGTTGTTGCAATCTAGAATAAATATTTTCATTAATTATAATCGGATCGGGTGAATCGTCCAGTTGATTCTCGTAATTCATATTTATTTATTTTTTTTCCATTTTTTTATTTCTTTAAGGTAAAATAATAGGATTATTTCATTGGTTGATGATTTGATATGCTATATTTTAAATCCAAGAGGTCTCAAGGTTAGGAATATAGGAAAAAATTTGGCTGTTGCAACTCGTAGCTGGTAGCCAAATAAATGAAATATTCACTTCCCCCTAGGGTTCATAAATACCCTCCTAGGCTATAGTATTTTTCAAAATACCGTTTTAGATTCTATTTCTTTGACTGCCACAGGGATTGTAGCAGCTAAATTTCGTCTAGGAATATAACCCTAAAGTTTCAGCTGGATTTGATATTTGAAAGAGTTCTTATGGTCGTGGTTTTTGTTTCATCGTGTTAAAGAAAAAGCAGGTTGCTTCATTTATTTGCACATAAGGGCAATTTCTTCCCATTAATAATCAAAAGCCCATTCCTTCATACCAAATGATTCACACTATTGTTAATCCCAACAAAGCCCATTTATTTTAATTTAAGTTTTATCTAACCCTTACTTTATCTTTAAAAATCCGTCCTTCTTTCTTTTCTTTAATTACTATTCTGTTCCAGGTCAAGTTTCTTGCTGAAAAAGGGTCTTAGGACCTAGGTTGACAAGAAAATTATGAAATCTTAGAAGACGGACTTTTCCTGCTCTTATGATAGGATTTGGAAAGTCATCTTCTTCGAAGCTAGCTTCAAGCTTGGGGAGTGATATTTTTGAAAGTACATGGGGGGGGGGGGAGTGGTATTAAGGCAAAGTACAGGGGAGGGGAGGACCAACCAGGGTCAACCCAACCCAACCTTGAGCTCGGCATGGTTCGGCCTAAGTGTGAACCCAATAGGGTTGGGTTGGGCCTGGGTTGAGTTTTTGAGACCTAGGGTTGGGTTGGGACATAAGAAACCCTACAACCCGGCCCTGTTTCACCCTTGGCTATGACCAAGCCTGATTACAAAAGATTTTGTAACCACTTTTTTATGCCCTTGGCCACATCATTTTAAACCCTATAAATGAGGTCATTTTGGTACTTTCATTCTCTCACATCATTTCTTCTTCTCCTTCTCCCTCTCCCTCTCACTCTCAGCCTCCATCTCTTCCCTTAGCTAACCTTTTGTACACCTATCATGTACAACGATCGCCCTTACCTTCTGCTACTCACCCATTGCCCCCCCCCCTCTGCCTAAACTCCCATCCCAATTGCCTGATCTTCCTCCCTGAACCCCACTGCCCATGCTACACTGTTGCCATCCTTCTATAAAACCAATGGGGATCATAGATTAGTCCAATATCGTCTATGCAAGAGTCACAGAATATGTATATAAATCGCGACCTCCTTGACATTTCAAGATGCATTTTAAAGTTGTGCGGTGGCCCACTTGCCTGCCAAAGCGAACAACATCTTGATGTGTAAACACCAAGATATTCTTCAGATGGGTCACGAAATGACTGTTCACTGATGCATCATATTCTTCAATGAAATATTGTTGTAGAACACTTATGTCTGTCACCTCTTGCCCCTGTCCTAGCTAAAATATATGATTTTATCAAATCATGTCAGTTTCAGTAGATATAGACCATCAAAGAAGTGCTTTGACATGTCACAACTACTACTTTGACTCCTTTATGCAATTATAAACTCCGGCTCAAAATAGGAATGGACTGAGGTAAATGAATTTATAATCTGATGGTCGAGTCAATTCCATGATTAAAAGTTTATTCCATATTAGATGAGATCCTAAAAATCAGAAGAATAAGAGCTTTCGAAATTGAACAACTGATTAGGGGGAATAACATATATTTAAGGGATCCGATATCTTTTTACTAAAACCAAAACACTCAATTACAATTATTCATTAAAGGCACACATGAAATAGAAATAAGCTTCTTGGTTTAATTTCTTTGCCAATTCTCTCATCATGTTGGATGAGTTTGTTGTTTAATTGAGGGAAACATTCTACATTAGTACTGCAAGTCATACCATAACACATCATAAATATGCCAAGTGTGTCATTTATGCAATCAATAAAAGATTTTTATTTGGTTGTGGTTGTCGTGAGTTGGAACAAACTGTTTTGGTAATTGGAATCAGATCAGGTTAATCATCCGATCCCAACTGATTCTTGTAAGTTGTAACCCTCTTATGAGTCTCCAATTCATGTTTAAATCTTTTTTTGCTATTGTTTCTTTCTTTAAGTTAATAGAATTAATTCTAAAATAATAGAAAGTCAATGAAACTTAGTAGTAAGGTCCCCAATTATATTGCATAAAAAACAAAACATATCATGGTTTTATATTGCATAGAACTTACTTCTCTTATCACATCACTGAGGAGAAGCATGGGTTGCTTACCAAATGACCAATATGGCATTGGGGCTGGCCGGCCGATGAGGTCTGTGTATTGTTCAATGACAGATACTGGTGTTGGCCTGGCAAAGAAGTAGAAATCAAGAACACCTCCAATGACCTTATATGTTATGCAAGAACCATTATAGATTACATACATTCCATTACCATTGAGCAGAGTTATCAATTCGGCCGAATAATTCGCGAATTATTCAGCCGAATCGAATTTTTCTGAATTTTATCAAAAATTCGGACCGAATCCGAATTAAAAATAAAATTCTTTAAAATTCGCGACTTTTTCAAAACTGAATATAAATCACGAATAATTCGGACCGAATCCGAATTAAACCGAATTATTCGGTTTATTTAAACATTATTTAAAAAAAAAAAACAATAAAAAACAATTTAAAAAAAAAAAAAAAAAACCCAATAAGCTTTTTTGACCGAATCCTTCAATTAATCATCCAAATTATTCTGAATAATTCTCCGTCCGAATAATTCCCGAATCCGAATTTGTTAACTATGCCATTGAGTAACAAAACACCATGAGTACTCCCTGCTGAAACATTCACATCTGATGAAGGTGACCTGATATCGACGTAGAATGGGTGGGAGCCATAGAGATTCATGTCCAGATTTGAACTTCCAATATCAGCATTCCACGATGTAAATTTCTGGTTGTGGGCCAGACGAAATGTCTTCTTAGTATGTTATCCTAAGCCATAGATGGATGCTCTGTCTGCTGGTAGTGAGGATGAGATCTGTATGTATTGGTCCTTGAACACAAACATAGTGTCGAATTCTGACATTACCTGTGGTGTGAAGGGTGAGGATTAGGTCGGAGCTTGGGGTGGAAAGGGAGTAGTTTTGTTGAAGTGGCAATGGGTTGTTTTCCAATCGGCAAAGGTGGTTTTCCGGGCAAGGATCCGTGGGGGAGAAGAAGATAGAATAAAGGAAGGAAGAGGAGAAAATAGTGTTTTGCACTTATTTTCTTCCTCCAATTGCATTGAAGTGAAGGAAAGTAACATCAAGTACCTTACCAGACTTTCAACCTTCAATCCCCAAATAAGTCCAATGGACTTCCAAGAAAGTGCTCTAGGAGGGCTAGTGATAGAATTTTAGGACCCAATTCTAGTGACAGTTGAGTCAGCTAGAACTAAGAAAGGATCTAAAGATCTAAACCTGCAACTCCATGATTGAGGGAGACTTTTCAGTCCATCCATCACCCCCATTCTGTCTATTGGTGCTCTTGCAGATGATTGAAAATTCAGAGACATGGTCAGAATCAGCCGGAACCTGGAGACTTTTCAGCCCATCCTTCACCCCCGTCCAAGTTTGTCAATTAAGAAGGCAAAGATTTGTCTGACAAATGTAGATTAAGGACATCAAAATTCCATCTATAGAACCCAAGAAGAGATCTCATCACTAGAGTCAATATTTCCAGATATGGGAGAAGAGCACAAATCAAAAGAAAGAAAAAATATTTCCATTAATGAAACATAGAAATCCATTGGAAAATAAAGAGCCACAAATTTTCTAAAAAAAAAATATGAAACTAAAACAAGGTTTATCATTGAAAAAACTTTCTGTTTATGTTTCTGTTACCTGGCTACAAAGCTGAGGTTCTGAACATCCAGGCCATAAATGGAGGAACTATTTATAAGCTGGAGATTGACAGTCAATGTCTTTGTGGTAGCATTGACAGAGACCGATTGGGTTGAAACTGCATAGCCATACCCAACTGGTTGTTCTTCAGCTCCACCTCCATGTGATGAAAAGAAGAAGAAAGAAAGTAAGAAGAAACAAGTCAGAAGATGAGGTGCTGCACTCATTTTTCCACACTTGGATTGATCACAAATTAAGAGGATATATACATGAGGTTACAAGCAAAATATCCCTTTGATTGAGCAATAGAGATACCACGTGTGAGAGAAAGATAAGGAAAGAAATAGCCGTTATTACAAAATAAGGAAATACAAGATCAGAAAGTAAGAGATTTTATCCATCTCAAAAATAAATGAATAAATAAATAAATGGTAAGGCAAGTGGTACAAGCTAGTACTTCTCCCAATAAAAGTTCACGTAATAGAATTTCATTCTCTCACATCATTTCTTCTTCTCTTTCTCCCTCTCCCTCCCTCTAACCACGGATTAGCCCCACATTGCTTGCGCATGAGTCACATTATAGTGTTATACATATATAAGCATATCTACCTACCAAAGCGAACAATATCTTGATATGTGACCCACCTGTGACAGTCACCCTCTTGCCCTCGTTCACACTAAACCCCTCTAGGCTGGGCCTTCTAAGAGACTTCCCCTCTATTGGAGGGACAACCCTTTTGCCTTATTAAAGATATGACTAAAGATACTATTAAAGAATTTAAATCTGTAAATAATGGAAATAGTGTATAAATGGAAAATTCTCCAATTATTGTGAAAGACAAAATCTTCTCTAGAAGACGTTACAAATGATTCATGTTTTGAGGATCATCCAATTACATGCCAAGAGTTGATGAAAGGAAAACACTTTATATTATTACTGCAAGTCTGTCCAATTACATGTCAAGAGACCATGAAAGAAGAAAATAAGGATTTTTCAATTGAATCATCAATGATTTAAAGAAAATGAATCATAAAAAAATAAATCAATAGATTTAATATATGCATAAAATCAGCTCAACAATGGGTGATCGACATGTGGTGGAAATCCAAGCCAAAAGTAGGAGTAAGTCAAAGCCATCGTAGAGAGGAGGGTGTGGGATTGAACCTTGTCATATGCATGTGTGAGTAGGTGATTGTGTATAGTAGTAGCCTAGTAGGTGGACATTGGTCCTACTAGTACTTAGTAGACTGATTATTGGCCAACAAAGGCACTCAGTAGGATAGTAGATAAAAAAATTTAATTCAATAGCTCCTTATTGATTCATTTCCCAATCTACCACATAAATGATATGATTACAGGCACTGCTTGAGAACTTAGTTCTTCAAATAACGGTAACGGTGTATAAATAAAAGATTCCCTCGTCAATGTGAACGACAGAATCATACCTAGAAGAACATAAGTTTACAAATAGTTTCCTTAATAAAAAAAATTCTTAGGTCGAGAAACCATCTAAAAGTTGAAAATGCAGGAGAAACATTTACGTTAATCCTACAAAACTATATCGGTAGAGATGTGGGATGAAAATGTCACATCTGTCCCAAAAAAATTGAAGTTTGGGGGACCCATGTGGTTATACGCATCAAAATATATCGGGTTATGATACACTTTTCAATATTGCAGGAATGCACATCACATACCAAAATTAGGAGTCACCACCAAGGGATGATGGAACTAGGACTAAAAAATGTGCATCTTTCCCTAAAGAATGGTCCATCCAAATCTCTAGATGGGTGTCAATTTACGAAGTGGGAAAGTGTTATGCACCCGTCTTGCTTGACCTGAAGGTCGGTCACCTTTTATCTAGACATGTGTAACCCTACTTGCTAAGTTCATGCTAAGTCATAAGTAAGACCTAATTGAAATTGGGCCGAAAAATGTTTTATCCTAACAAATGTTTTATCCAAACCAAGTTTTTTTGGTTTGGCTATTTTAAGTTAAGGTGGATATACGTGTGTATGTGTAACGTATTGGTATAATAGCAACACATGATAATATAAAAATTAATTAAATGCTAATCATAAAATGAAAATTCATACATAAGGAGAATGATTAAAATATTACAAATGTATAAAAGTGCATCAAATTACATAGAAAAATCATATTGCATAAAAAACAACAAAATATCACAAATTTTGAATTTTTTTTTTTTTTTTTTTTTTTACTTCAGTCCGATTCTAATTATTTAGGGTTTTAGATAAATTCTGACCATTCAGTTTAAACTAATCCCATATCATATTTTATAAGCTTGAACCTTTCTACTAAGAAGGAGATAGCTCAATTCTGTTGGTATGGTGCGATCCAAAGAAAATTCTTCCCTCATCCATTCATTCCTCTCAAACACCCTTATGATCTACAAAACACTAAGGACGTGACTGTTCAACTCCACTAAAGTTTTGTTTGAACAAACTCCAACAGATATGAAGAAAAAGAGACAACGAGTTACATAAGACTCAGAGATTTAGCGAGGTTCACACACCGATGTGGTGTGCTACATCCTCGGGTGAAGAAGAAAATGATTCACCATATTGAAAGAAAAGTTACAATAGAGATCTCTCTCTAGAATACCCAAATTGTGGCAAGACAACTCGCCCAGAAAACCCTAAAATGAAAAACCTCCAAATTTCACAATGCTTGTTCAACAAGACGATAATACATAAATATACTCCTCCAAGTCAGGTCGATCTGGTTGTATCACACAATGGGAGCTACACCCCCGCACCCCCATACGAGATTAGTGTTGGGCTTTATCGGCTCAAACTCTTTGCTATCATCATAGACCTCAGAAAAAAAAAATTTCATTCAGGTCGCCACCAAAATATGTCAAAGCGGATCAATCTTCGAAACAGGTCGAGAATTCAAGACAAACATAACAAATTTCCATATTGGCTTGAATTCTCCTCCAACAAACAAAAATATAGTTAAAAATCTTCATCTTCTCCAATAACCCTCCCAAGGGTTATATTCAAAGGTGGAAAATGTTAATTAAGTTTAAGCAATTCTCAAACTTATCATATATAATTCTTTCAAACCTTTGGATCCACATTTAATTTCAGCAAGCTACAAGAGAGGGTGGTGTAATTTTCCCTAAAACATTTGATTTTATAAAATCATGCCGACCAAGAAAACGCCTCCACGAGTTGCAACCACTACTTTATCTCTGTTTTTATGCAATTATGAACTCTTCCAAAAAATGGAAATGACTTGCGATTATGAATTTTTAATCAATTCCATAATTATTTCGTTGGTTAATGGTTTGATATGCTAGGTTTTATATTCAAGAGGTCTGAGTGTTAGGATTTATTCATATTGAGTGAGTTAGAGATACTTGAAAGAGTTCTCTAGTTGTGGTTTCTGTTTTATCGTTTTAAGGAAGAAGAATGCTACTTCCTTATTTGCACATCTGGACAATTTCTTCCCATTAATAATTTTTTTTTTCTTTTTTTGGCTAGAAATCTTCCCATTAATAATCAAATGCCTATTCTTTCAATCCTTCATAATAATATGATTCCCACTATTGTTTTTATCTTTATTTAGTTTAGTTAAATCTTCTCCTTATCTAAACTAAATAAAGATAAAATAGGGATGAAGTTTTCCTAAGGGGGTGTCAACATCTAAATCGAACCGGTAAAACCAGCCTAGACCGAGCTGATTGAAATGGGGCCAAACTGAACCGAATGCTTATTGGATCGGTTTCAGTTTGGCATATTGTAACCCCCTTATCAACCAGAACCGCACCAGAAACAGATTGGACCCGAAACCAAAGGGAAATTGATTCAAAAACAGGACCAAAATCGAATCAAACTAGTAAGAAACCGAAAATAGCCTAAAATTCGTTAAAAAAATAATTTGTATGAAAAATCAAACCTAGATGGTCAAAAAACCGAAACAAATCCAACTACAAATCGATACAAAAAACCAAATTAAATGAAACCAAACGAAACCAAAACCAAAATCAAAACCAAACTGAAACTGAAATTTCCTTATTGGTTCGGTTTGAAATTCACCATCGACACACCGAAACTGATTTAACCTAGACCGAAACTACGCCGAACCAAACCAGACACCCTACCACAGTGAAAAGAATCACATCACGATCCCAGGCAAAAGGGAAGAGAGAGAGGGAGTTACATTTGGGCTATCCCATCATTCGACTACCGGTATAGATAGGAAAACTGTCCTAAAAATAATGTAAACAACAAGGGGAAAAACAGTAGAAAACTTATAATTACCAAAAAAAAAAAAAAGCCACCAAAAGGATATTATTTTCTTCAAGGAAAAAAAAAAAAGAAGCAGCATTTCATCTTGTTTATTAGCAACCAAATTATTGAACAAACAACTTCTACATAAAATTGGGCACTACCCATATTAGAGGTGGCTTGATCCTCTTCAAAGCATAATAGTAGTACTTCACAAATCTCCTCTCTTCAAGGCTAAAAAAACCCAGATTCTGCTGATCCACATTAGGATCATCTTCCAACCATCCCTTCCAGAAATGTTCAGCAAAATAGATAGAATTCTCTCTACACTCAGGAAAATTGCGAGTTGATAAAGAAATCGCGGAATTACGACCCAAGAACAATACAGAATCACCTAAACTTTCCACTTCAATCCAAGTCTTTGTACTCAAATCAAGCCTGTAAATACCACATGAAGCTGATGTATAAACATTTCTCTTTCCATCCCTTTCTCTAAACCAAAGAAGAACTTGCAATAGATCCCCTGAGGACTCTGCCAAATACCTTTTCCAAATAAACCAATTCCCATAGGGTTGAGGTCTTGTAAGAGATGTTGCCCCAAATGGAGGATCAACCTCTTTTGCCTTATTAAGAGGAAGCTCATTGAGATCCCACACCATAATATCTCCATAAGCATTAAGGACATATAATAACCCATTAAAGTATAGAATATCTTCACAACTACCTTTGGATGAAATCATTGTTCTATCTAATTGGGTCCATGAATCAGCTCCTGCTTTACAGAAAACCAAACCAGAGAACCCAATTGCTATGACCATATAATTGCTATCAACCAAAGGATCTGCAGTAACAATTGCCTTACTCATAAGTCCAACCCTTAATCTTCCAGGAGAGATTGAACACTCGCGATTAGGCCCATATCGGCGAATCATATAATGATCAATTTCGCCAGAAGATTCAGATACATGAACTCCTAAAACATCAGGTAAGGTTTCAGTTGGTGGGAGATGGATTATGGCACCAGAAAAAGGGTTCATGAGAAGAACACAACAGAATGCATCAAGGATTACAAGCCAACCAAAAGAGGAACCAACACATCTACTATGACGAATCTCTTTTGGTAGCTTCATTTGGTAAATTTTCTTGTGTGCGAGATTCAAGAACTTGCGGGTTTCTTTTCCTTCTTGGCCTACTTTGTAAGGAAGCATCATCCATGGAAGTTGAGGTGCTAATGGCCTGTATGATTTGTCAGATGAAACAGAGTTCCATGAGGTACAGACAGCTCCGAAACGGATGTTATCGACGATGGGGAGGCGTTGTAAGATTGAACCCAAAAGTTCTTTTGGAAGCTCAGACCAATCTACTTTAAAGGCAGCCATCAAAGAGTATAGAAATCAAACAAAGTGAAGAAGATAACACTACTGCAAATCTAATCTGTTACTGGGAACCCAGTGTTATGGGCTTTTATAATTAGAACATAGATAAGGAGCTACTGCAAGTTCTTCCCTTAATGGAAGGTTGAAAACAGGGGAAGACAAAGAAATTTCTGGGTGTATCTGTATCTTTGAGTTCTTATCTTTTTGTCATTGAATAGCCATTTTTCCTATTCTGCATTCCTCTCTAGAAGATGAACTTAGCTATATTTTATGTCTTCAGATTTTTATCTCTGCCACTCTGGATTCTATATACTACCAATGATGAAATACCTTAATCTATTCAGATTTCATCAAATTGAATAAAATCCAATGAGCAGAGGTACTTCTTTTGGTAATTGAAATTATGTGAAATTAATGATTCATTTCCCAATATATCACATTAATGATATGACTAAAGACACTGTTATGGGATTTAATTCTGTACATAACAGTAATAGTTTATAAATAGAAAATTCCATTCACTGTGATTGTCATAATCAGATCCAGACAAACATGAGTTTACAAATGATTCATGTTCTGAGATATTGTTGGATATGTATGTCCATCAAACCTGATCTTTTTCGCTGCGTGATTGGGTTTCTCCAACAAATTTCACATCTAATGAAACTATTTACATTGGTACCACATGCCTATACCCTAGTACATGCGAAGAGATGATGAAAGAAGAAGCATTAAGCTTTTTAATTAAATCATAAATGTTTTAAAAGCATATAGATCATTTGATTTATTGGAGGAATATGCGCTTTCGGTATCCATTAAATAAACGAAAAAATTTGCCAGTACGAGTAATTGCGGTTATTTAAGGGATCATGGATCCAGTTTACCGAAATCAAAACATTGGGCTACAAATTTATTCATTGATTATTCATTAGAGCTATATATAAATAGAAATAGGCTTTTTCGTTCGATTTCTTTGCCAATTCCCTCGTAATGTTGGATGAGTTGATTGTTTCATTGATTATTCATTAGAGCTATATACAAATAGAAATAGGCTTTTCCGTACAATTTCTCTGTCTATTCCCTAATCATGTTAGATGAGTTGATTGTTTCATTGTGAGGAACAACTTTCATTATTACTACATGTTAATATCCGATTACATTTCATAACACATCATAATTATGCATATATATGTGTCATTTATGCAATTGATACAAGAAATTTTATTTGGTTTAGCATTCATGAGCAAAGAGCTATGGTTGTTGCGAGCTAGAACAAACTGTTTCAGTAATTAGAATCTAATTTTTTTTTAGTCAATCTATTATTAATGTTTAATTTACTCTTAAATTTTTTCTATTGTTCAGTGAAATTTAGCTACTGTAGCAATATCCCCAAGTATAGACTAGATAACTTAAAAATCCACAGATTTTACTACCTCAATTTTTAGGGTTTTAACTACTTCTCACCAATAGGTATATAGCCAATCCCATATCCAATTTATATGCTTGAACCTTGCTACCAATGATGAGACAACTAAAGTCGATCAAGGTTTCATCAAATGAAGAAAAGCTATGACCAGAGGACTTGCTTTGGTAATTGAATTATAAGTAATTCAATCGCTCATAGTGATTTATGTCCCAATATAAAACATGGAAAGGAAGATGGTTTAAAAAAATAAAAGATATACAAACCTAAAATGCTACATAGCTCTTAAGATTTGGAATAACTCAATCTAATATGATCATAAGAAATTTGTCCTGATTACCTCGTCGTATTCCTAGTAGCTCTTTAAGTTAGGGATATAACGAGTTTTTATTGAAAATAACTTTGTTATGTCATTATTTTGCACATTTTTCAAATATACATGAAATGAGAGTAATTAACTTAATTAGAAGAAAAAAAATATGTTATATTAAAAGGATGAAAAAAGTCAGGTTACAAATTATTTGATACCTAAAGGGGTGTCAAGAAGAAAAGCCCTTTTTCAATCGTGTTAAAATATCTTAACTATATCCTAACTTGTTTATCAATGGACCGTGTACACATCAATCGATTATAATATAATATGTTAGTATTGTAATAGCTTAAGATTAATATGTCATGGTAGGTCATAGACCAACTCTTGCATGCCTGGTAGTCCTGCTTTTCTAGGTACAAGACAAGAAAAATGGCCATTAACGATGGTATTTGCGTTTAGAAAGCAAAATTGATCTATAGTTAATAACTTATATATTACGAACCTCTTTCCTCTTTTATTAATTTATTTATTTAAGAATACCCCTTTGAACCTTGAAATATCTTACCCTCTACTTTTACCTAGATTTTTCTTGTTCTCTCTTTTGTTTTTCTTCTAATTTTTTTTTTCTCTCTCCTTTCTCTCTCTAATGTCTTTACCCCTCTCCCTTAACATATCCCCCTTCCTCACTCTCACATTCTCATTGGAGAGAATCAAGGATTTGATACAAGGGAACTTTGTTGGCAGAGAGAATCAAGGATAGGATTAGAGTATACGAGGAAACTTAGTTGGTAGAGATATACAAGGGAACTTGATAGAGATTTATATAACAACGAGGATCTTTATCAATGATCCTTACCATTTCTATCCTTAAATTGCGCAATTGAATTTGAGCTAAATCTCCTTGGTGTCGCCAGCGCATGTACCTTGTGTGGAGGCCTTATCTCTTATGCACCCCCTAAAGATCAAGTGAGGTGAAATTATCTCCAATTCTACTAGGGTTGTGCAATGATTCACATTCTCCACAGTAAGTGTAGATGTGAAGATAGGACCCATAGAATACAAAAATATTACTTACTGGTTCATTGTTGGGTACAAATTTCACACCTCCAATTCTGCAAGTGGTGCACAATGATATTCATCTTCCTAAGGCAACTTGATGGGAGCCAAAACCTACCTTTAAATGAAAGAATCAATATTATCACACTTTAAAAGAATTTCAAATCAACATCGCGTAGCCACTCTGAGGTGATAAATTGAGGTGTCTACAAAGTAAAAAAAAAAAATATGAAAATCAGCTCAACTTGAGAAGAAAAATTATTTAAATACACATGAGTAGGATTTATATTGATCACTACTCTTTAATGAGAATCCTAAATTTTTCAGGAAAAAAAAAAGTCCCAATTGATATCTTGATGAACATAAACTTACACAAATGAGCCACAAGTTCTTATCCAACTGTTCAAATCCCAACAGAACCATCCCATGCCTTAAAATCACTAAATTTCAAAGGAGCACAATTGAGTTTTAAAGCAAGAGGAGCCAATTCAAATTCCGTGCAAAGTAAAATGGCATAAAGAAACGAATTTCATGTCATGTTGTTTCCAAACAAAGCATGTAGAGCAATTTCCACATGAAACTGGAGTGCATTTAGTAAACCCAGGTGTTCCATTTTGTGTAAATCAAGTAAATCATTTTTTCTCTTTTCTATTCAATATTCCTCTTTTTTTTTTTTTTTCTATTCAACCAAACACGGCATTTAGAGTCTTATATTCCAAAAGATGGGATGTAAATCATGTGACAAAATTTTCAACCCTTACCCCACGCCCCTGTGTTTGGTGTAGGCCATTTTCAGACAAAAAATATTTGCCCATAAATCATATTTCGATTCTTCTATTTTGCATACTGGTCTGCAACCCTCTCCAACTCCCTTGACGCATCACAGGCTTCTTGACCTTCCTCTTCTGCTTCATGAATAGGATCAAAGAGTTGTAGTGGCTGGGTTCAATTTTGTTCCAATCGGCTACTGGACTTATATGTGATCTTTTTATATACATGTGATTTCTTTGAAATTTTGAAGCAAGAGGTTTGACTTTTTTTTTTTTTTTTTTTTTGGTAAATAGGAATGTCATTCCAAATAGCATCAAGGAAAGCATGAGGCATCTAAATTACAAATGTCAAACCGCCTTATTAAACTCGTATTAAACACGTATTGTCATTATTATTCATATTTTTTAAAAGCCATATGTAATCGTTCTCATATAATTGCCACACATCAAAATTTCCCATGTTTCCAAGAAAAAAAAATCCCATGTATTTCTCATGCCATGCGGCAAGTTGAAATTTTAAACCTCCCATGGGTGGGGGTAATGTAAGGGAAAAAGAAAAGAATGCTAACGGGATACAAAGGTATTAGGAATGCTAGCATCTATTGGTCATTAGATTAGATAAATCAGATCAATGTCATTGATTAAATGTAATGTGTATCTAATCTATCTATGCCGCTCTATTGCAGCTACTTTCCTTCCCCCTCTTCTTCCTCTCTGTCTCTAGCTCAGGCTTTTGTTCCCGTTTCCCCCATTAATAATTAATTTGGTTACTGAGTCTGAGAGCGCCCAGACCAAACAGGTAGAAGCTGGAGAATTTGAGCTCTAGAGATTGAAAATTAACCTAGAAGAAACCCTTTCTGTTGTTGTTAACATGAAAGTTCAGCTCAAAGACTAAAGAATCCGAAGCTCAGGGCCAGGCACTTTGTTAGTGAAACTCTACTACAATTGGAAACTACCAAGACAATTGGGGAAATGCTCCGATCAGATTCCCTTAATGCCAAAGAGGCTTACAACAACCTTGTTTTGAAGTTGGAACGAATTTCAAAGCCAAGAATTTCTGTCGGAAATTTAACGTTGCCCCATTAATAATTAACATTTGTATATACTATGGAAAATAATTCTTAGGTTTTCCGTGAAGCTCTATGGGATATGATGTAAGCTGAAGATCTTAAAGTACACAAGTTTATGGTAATCCACATTCTCCATAAGCTCCAAGTCAAAACCCTAAAACTTCAATAAAAAACATACACAGAAGAATAACAGAGCACCAAAACCCAACCATCCAAATCTACCTGCTTTACATAGAAACTCAATAAATCAAATAAAATCCAGAACTAGATTTGGAATTGGGTCTCTCTTGAATCAGAGAACTGGGAGAGAGATGGTGTCCTTAGCTCAGAAGAAGACTTTCCAGTCGATTCTGGCAACCAAGCTCAATCAACTTAGTATCCCACCCACATCTGATGAAGATTTCGATTTCTCCGACGTATTTGATCTTCAGACCACCCATGCTTCTTCTTCTTCTTCTTCTCCCTCGCCTTTCCTTGTCGGTTCCCAAAACTCTAATGGAGAGGTAGACAATTAATCGTTTCGACAGCGTTTGGCAACATTCCGACGTGCTTGAATCGTTAGACCTAGGATGGAGATAAATTTAAGGGAGAGATAAAATGTATCAGCTGTGGATTAAAGCTTTAGAACTTTTCTCTCAATCCAACGGTTATATTTTGATTAAACAAATCCTACGGCTAGTATCCCGCCGCATTCCTAATACTTTTGTATCTCCGCTAGCATTCCTATACCGCTCCCGTAAGTAAATATAAATATATATTGTTGAACGGGGTTTTCCCCCTGTAATGAACTAAGAAAGGTTCATTTTGCAAGGTCGGAGCAGAGAAGCGAAGCGAAGCGGCGGAGCCTCCCTCTCAACGGTCACAAAATCACAGGTACGAACGAATAAATTAGGGTTTTTAGGGGGGTTTCTAATCTTCGTGAACCCAACTCTTCTCAGTCTCAAGAACTCTCATCAGTAGTTACTAACAAAGAAGTTATAGGTCTTTCTTCTGCTTCGTTTCTTTGTCTGTAACAAAAACCCTAGAGAGAAAAAAACCCAATAAATATGGATGAGTACCAGAACATGGATAGATTTGGAATGGAAAACGATTACGAAGATGGGCAGTGGATTGGTGGTGAGTTCTATTACAAGAAACGCAAGGAGAAGCGGCAACAGACCAAGGAAGATGTCCTTTTTGGTGTATTTGCCGATAGTGATTCTGATGACGATGGTTCTTCGAGGAAGCGACGGAAGGATTTCTCCAAGAAGTCTGATTTTACTAAGCCTGTGAATTTTGTTTCCACTGGTACTGTGATGCCTGATCAGGAGATTGATAAGAATGCTAAGGAAGAGAAGAATGGGGAGATGGAGTTGGAGGTAGAGGAGGAGGACGGGAGGTCTGGGTTGGGGCTTGGAGCAAATAATTCTGGATTAGGGTTAGGGTTTAATTCAAGTTCAGCGAGGAAAGATACTCAAGAGGAGAATGGTGGTGGTGGTGGTGGTGATGATGATGATGGTGATTTTCTACCCACCGCGTTTGGGAGAATAATCAAGGAGGGTGCACAACGGCGGGAGCGAGAGAGGGAGAAGTCGAAATTGGCTTCGAAATCTCAAGGAGGGAAGAGGGAACCACAGGCTGGGGATGTAGGAGTGTTTGAGAAGCATACAAAGGGGATTGGGTTGAGATTGCTTGAGAAGATGGGGTACAAAGGAGGTGGTTTGGGTAAGAATGAGCAAGGTATTGTTGCTCCAATTGAAGCGAAGTTGCGTCCTAAAAACATGGGAATGGGCTTTAATGATTACAAGGAGACGCGTCTGCCAGTATTGGAAGAATTAGAGGAGAAGAAAGCTGTGCCTGGAGTTGCTCGACCTGCAGGTCGAGCAAGAGAGAAGCTTTGGTCCAAGCAAAATCGAGGCAAGAAGAAGGAATATATCACTGCTGAAGAGTTGTTGGCAAAGAAGCAAGAACAAGGTTTAGAGGTTGTTCAGAAGGTGCTTGATATGAGGGGACCACAGGTTCGGGTTTTAACGAATTTGGAGAACTTGAACGCGGAAGAAAAGTCTAGGGAGAATGATACACCAATGCCTGAGCTTCAACACAATATCAGATTGATTGTAGATTTAGCTGAGCTTGATATACAGAAACTGGATAGGGATTTAAGGAATGAGAGGGAGACTGCAGTGAGTTTGCAGGGGGAGAAGGAGAAGCTCCATAAGGAAGCAATTCGGCAGAAGAAGCAATTAGATAATATGGAATACATTGTTGACGTATTGGATCGGATAGGTGATGAGAACTCATCTGGAACTTTGACATTGGATTCTCTTACAAAGGCATTCAGTGAGTTACAGAGGAGATATACTGATGACTACAAACTCTGCAACTTGTCGTGCATTGCTTGTTCATTTGCATTGCCTCTACTGATTAGAGTCTTTCAGGGATGGGATCCACTTCAAAATCCATTGCATGGGTTGGAGGTGATGTCTTCATGGAAAGATCTGTTGCAAGGGGATGATCCCTTTGATTACTCAGATGCTGCATCTCCCTATGTCCAGTTGGTCTTGGAGGTTGTCTTTCCTGCTGTTAGAATATCTGGGACAAATACATGGAAAGCCAGGGATCCTGAACCAATGCTCCGGTTTCTGGAATCATGGGAGAAGTTATTGCCTCGTTCAGTTCTTCAGACCATTCTAGATAATGTTGTTATGCCAAAACTATCAGATGCTGTTGAATCATGGGATCCACGTCGGGAGACCGTGTCTATTCATGTCTGGGTGCATCCATGGCTTCCTTTGTTGGGACATAAGTTGGAGAGTTTGTATCACACAATACGGTCTAAACTAGGAAATGTCCTTCATGCATGGCATCCGAGTGATGTTTCCGCTTACACAATGCTTTCCCCTTGGAAGACTGTATTTGATCCGGCCAGTTGGGAACAGCTGATTGTTCGATATATTGTTCCAAAGTTGCTGAATGTAATGCAGGAGTTCCAGGTGAACCCAGCAGATCAAAAGCTGGATCAGTTCTATTGGGTTATGTCTTGGGCATCTGCTATTCCAATTCACCACATGGTCTCAATGTTGGAAGTTGCTTTTTTTAGTAAGTGGCAACAGGTTTTGTATCACTGGTTGTGCTCTAACCCAAATTTTGAAGAAGTCACACAGTGGTATTTGGGCTGGAAAGGACTCCTTCCACCAGAATTGCTTGCGAATGAGCGTGTCCGGTATCAGCTTAACATTGGGCTTGACATGATGAACCAAGCTGTCGAAGGTATGGAGGTGATACAACCTGGAGCTAGAGAGAATATTAGCTATCTTAGGGTCACAGAACAGAGACAGTTTGAGCAGCAGAAAGCAGCAGCAGCTTATGCTCAACAACAAGCTTCTGAGTTAAGCTTGAAAGAAGTCATTGAGGCTTATGCACAGCAGCATGAGCTACTTTTTAAGCCTAAACCTGGTAGAATGCACAATGGTCTTCAGATATATGGCTTTGGCAATATAAGCATATATATGGACTCCTTAAACCAGAAGGTCTTTGCGCAAACAGAGGATGGGTGGTCATTGGTGTCTTTAGAACAGTTGCTGGATATGCACCAAAGTGCTGGTCAGAAACGGCGTTGAGTTCTAGACACGAATCCTGTTGACAATGCATAATGAGAACCAAGGTTTGTCCTTGAAATTCCAGTTCATCTTTAATTTCAAAGTGTTGCAGCTGCATCTGTGTTTTCTTGTTTAACATTCCTCTCTCATAATAAAATGTTTAGTTTTCTACACTGAGATTTTATTACTGGGGATTAGTAATCAACTATCTTTTTTTTTCTCTCTCTTTTTCTATTTTTGTGAAAACAAAGTATTTTCTAGCTGCAATTATTTCAAGATTTTTGCTTGTTTTTACTTTCTGTTTCAGTCAGTCAGATCTGAACTTTCGTGGTGACCATTGTCTTTTTATTTTTTAGAAATTTTTTGGATGAATGAATGCTTTAAAAGATGAAAAACCTAATGCATATCATTTGCCAGCTTACTACATGGACTCAAGAATAGTGCTCTTACCATTGCCCACGTGATATCTTCAGGGTATTTCCTTTCTGCCTACCCAGCTCTTGCCTCTTATGTCTACAGATGTGGAAACAGTTCCTCACTTTTTAATTGCCCAAATGGTTTTGAAGTATAGGGAGAATGGTGTGTGATGGTGTTTGACAACCTTTTAAAGCATTTATGCTCATGGCGGATCAGACATAATTCTTGGAGCCAAAAATTGTGGAAACTTACGTCATCAGTTGCTCTCTTGAGCAAATGAAAGGAAAGAAACAATTGGTGATGGAGTGGTGGTGATGGAAGGGGTCAGACATTAAATTATTGGAGCAGATATTGTAGAAACTGATGTTATCAACTACTCTTTGGAGAAAATGGAGGGAAAGAAATATAAGGCTTTTGTGAATTGTCATGGTTCAACTTTTTTGGTTGCTAGAAGGGTAATCTTTAACCATCTAGAGCTGATTTGATTTACAAGCCTGGTCATGGCCATGATTCCCCAGCCACGAGATGCTGTTTCTTTTTAAAGCATGGCCTACTCCCACCAGTTTTCAAAGTTCTGTCTCAATTCAGTGGAATGATATGAGATCTATCTTTTAATCTTCAACTTGTAAAGAATTCAGAAAATGCTTTGAGATATCAGAAGTAAATTTTTATATTTTGTTTCCTGACTGGCTTGCTTCGTACATTGTAACTGCTGCCATCTCTGTAATCTTTCTATGTCATAATGAAGGAAGACTGGTTACGTTCTTTCTTTCTTTCTTTCTTTTTTTTTTTTTTAAGGAAAGATCTTAGCTTACTATTTTATTACGAGGGAACAAGACTCACTACTCCCTTTTATGCCAAAGATTTTCTGTACCATTGGGCCCCTTGAAGATGGCAACTGAAAAAACTATGGATGAATTTTTTATTTTTTTATTTTGGACTCTGATTCCTTTGAAAATGACTATTTTTGTAAACTGTTAGAGCTCCTGAAAGGAAATAATTATTTTTGTTGTTGGTCGCTTCGGTTTTAGCGATTCTAGATTGAGATCTGTACTTTGTGCAATCGTGTTTTGGCCATTCCCTTTTTTCTCATTTTCAGGTGTTTTCAGAGCTTTAAATCATTTCTGCTGTGTAATAAACTGTAAATGAGTTTGAATCTCCTCTTTTCCAAAGATGAGACAGATCATCTGCAACTTCTTCAGCACTTTCATCAAATTTTTCAGAAATATGGTCTTATGCTTTCTCCCAAAAAGATGCAAATTGGCGTCATTACTATTGATTTTCTTGGTGTGACCATCTCCAGAGGGCAATATCATCTTCAGCCCCATATTGCAACCTCATTACAGTTATTTCCAGATGGCCCTCTCACCAAAAATCACGTTCAACAATTTTTTGGGATCGTCAATTATATGACAGAGTTTCGTTGTAATCCTGACCCTATATAAAGGGCCCTTTGTGAATGAAATGGATCATTCTGATCCTTGTTTGAAAATCTCCGTCTCTCTAGAATGGTATCAGAGCCAGTAATCCCTTTCTTCTCCGGTTAAACTCCCTTTTCTAGCTATCACTCTTGTCTGGATCGAACCTGCTGTAGTTAAAGATACAGTCTAGGCCACGCTCTTTTGCAAGTAATCCCTGCTTATGGTTCCTCCTGGCTTATGTTTTGGTATATTAATCTATGTTTCCATCTGTGTCTATTAAACTCCCACCAGATTCTTTTCAAGTCTGTTCTTTGAATTGGCATCTCTATAAACCGTACGCACGTAGTTCTGAAGCTTGAGGTCTGGCCATAGGGTTCAAACTTCTGGAAGAGGATAAATTTGTCTATTGAACTTCTTTCCCTTATTGTCTGGGTTGACTTGGCAAATCTTTATTGTCATGATATCTCAGAGATTGTTTGGTTAGATGTGATGGGGTTTCAAGGGGCAAATATTGATCCAGTTAAGAGGTTTGAGTACTTTTATTTAATACTCTCTTGAGATGTTTATATGCTTATTTCAAATACAATTGAAACATGTATGTTCAAAATAAGTTTCTGAATGACAAAATATAGCTGAATATGTGGTGCAAATAGGATTACCAGTTCTCAGGGTAGCATACCCTGGGTGTAGCAGTAACATTAAGGAATCTCCTTACCTGGCCCCTAGATCTACTATGTGGCAGGTGAAATAGGGCTGAATTTTTGTGGATAGGTCCCTTTCGCACATATCAAGTTTCAGTTCAAATAGAGTTTTTTAATTGACAGAAAATTTGAAAAGATCTAGTAGTTGTCAGAGTATTAGTAGATGTGCATGGATGGACATAGAAGGATATGGCATTGGCTGAGAAGGTTTATGGTATATATGAATGCAACATCCTTAATTAAGGAGATGCGAAAGGTTTCTGATGGCATACACTTGTGATACTTTCATATTCTTCAGCATACATTCCATCCTTGTCTACCAAATTTATAATGTGTTTTTTTTTTTTTTGATCGGCCAAAAGTAAGAGGTTATATTAATTCAGAGAGTAATTACATTCAGGAAAACGCCACTGATTTTGGAATAGCATGTCTTTTGCAATAGATACAAAATGAGAAACCAACATGGAATCTGTGGGAACTTTGCAATCTATAACCACCTTGTCATATACAGTCAAAAAACTTTTCGCGCCACTTAGAGGCCAAAAAGTATTGTCTAAACCAAAAGTTTGGCGTTGTAGGACCAATGAATTGGTCCAAACCTCCATCATGGACCACCCTTGCCGTATTGCATATTCTTCCACCCAAAGTAGAGCTCTGGCGCATCCTTTAGTGAGTTCTCCTGTCATTAATTATAATGTGTTGCATCCAAATAACCTGGATTTACAATACCAAAAAAAGAAAAAAAACCTGGATTTGCAGTTCATAATCCAGTTACAATGTATTGGTTTTAAAGAATTTAGCATTTGCCTTCTTAATCCATTTTTTTTACTTCAAATTTTGCCCCTTTTAGAGAAGGAACTATGTCATTATTTTTTAACCTATAGATCATCTTGGTGCAGAAGTTGACTGCACGCTAGAAAGTTGATTAGGATCTTCAGAGTGGGTCAAGGCCTATTAAGGAGAGTCTTATCCCAAAAAACAGTAGCAGAGAAGGCCTTCCACGGCTACCTGCTGCTCTCATGTTCATGTCCACTACTACCATTGCCATGGATGCTAAATGATGCTGGTGGGAGGGTAGATCGCTTATCAGTTCAGGAGAAATCCTTGCAATACACTCAACCATGGATGCATATTTGCAACGACAAGCTTCGGAGAAAACCTTGCAAAATTTTGAGGAGGCAAGTGCGATGCAGTGGGCAGACGAAGAAGGGGGAGCAGATGCAGAGGGAGGAGAAGAAATTTCAAAAAAAAAAAAAATGAATAAATAAATAAAATCTCAGCTTAAAGAGAAAAATATGGTCAAGGGCAAAGAAGGCCAGAAAAAGATGGTCACAACTGATTGTAGTAATTACCTTGATTACAAACAGATTTTCACTATACTTAAACAAGAACATTCCCAAATGCAAAGGCTACCGTTGAGGTTATTTGGTTGGTAATTACATATCAAAAAGGTTTCTGGATCCATCTACTATCAAGCATCAAATTTATTTTGCAATTGTCTGCAAATTGCATAACAGTTTAGAAGTTTGATCTTGAAAATCCGTAACATCTTTGTTTCGTAGTTACAGTAGAAATCCTCAAGAAAATCCGTTCTGCACATACTGATGAATCCTTGGCAGGAAGCAACACTATCAACAGGCCATGATGAGGGCATGTCACCTGAAACTATCAAATACAAAATGTTTTTCTGAACTACAAAAGCATGATATGGAACAGAAGGCTCCATATGCTATAACTCCCCTAGTAAGATAATAATACCAAAATTTCTCTCTCTTCGCACATTTAGCGATTGATAGGAGTGTGCATTCGCTCAACAATCCTATTAACAGCATCACGTGTCATCACCAATGTGTCATGCAACAAAATGCTGTACACGTTCAAACCCTGCACATCAAATCAGTGAGAAATCCCAAATTCTCAGATGGACCTTATCTATCAATTATAAATCATCAAGAAGCAAACAGAAATCACAGCGTTGGCCAACAGAAAACAATTTTCGTATATTTTGGGGGGAGGGGGGGTTCTTTCTTTCATTTCTGCAAAATATCTTAGTGCATAGAGTGAACCTAAAATTAAAATAAATAAGAGAATGTATGCATATCTTAGTGCATAGAGTATTTACCAAAAAATGGAATCATTTCCCATTGTCATTAATATATGGATAATGTATCAAATATAAAAGAATTTCTCATTCCGTTTGCATAATAAAAAAATAAAAAAAAGAATGTCTATATAGAACCAATTAACTGTTGCCTTGGAAACTAGTGAAGAGATTACTAGGCCAACTTACAATTGAAGGGAGTACGTTAACATAGTGAAGATTCTGCGAGGATAATTTAAGCTTCTCATTAATTGGACCACCATCCACCAGCAAAAGTTTCTTCGTGTTCTCCATTTGCGAGACATAATTCACAATGTTCTTGGTCTTGTGGGTGGGCACCTCCAAATCTTCAAAAATCACAAGCTGTTCAATGGCACAATTTATTTTCAGACTCATGACAAAGATTGATCCGAAGCAATCATCACTGATCAACAATAGCTACAAGTGCGTAAAGGAAACTATCATAGGAGCAATGGTTAAGATAATGAGGAACAAGAACTTCAATATTCTCAGTTTACCTCTCTACCAGAGGAGACAGACACCGGTAAAATTATACTAGAGAGTGGAGCAAACTAATGCATAATCTAGGAACTCACCCCAAAAAATAAGCATAATAGAGGAATCAACATTTACTGTGTATTGCCAAGAAAAACTAAAACAAAAAATTTTGACAAGTAACAAAGGGAAATAGAATACAAAAACATCTTTTGAAGGACCCAAGAACAGATCATTCATAGAAAGCCCGACCCTAGAGCCAAGCAATATAGTTAGCTGAACAAATTTTACAAGAACTGTGATTAAGAACAAAAAATAAAGATGCAGTAGCACTAGCCTGACTGGACTAACAAGAACCCCCCCCCCCTGTTTGGAAGCCCAGATTGAAGAAAATAAGGCCCGAATCGAACAGGGACAAAGGGATTAATAAGCAATTAGTCAGAGTTAATTTTCTAAACCGAAATTTATTATTTTAGGGAAGTTTTAGCTATCGATAGTGGCTGATTGGGAGTAATAATTTCATGCAGTCTTTTAATTTAAGAGTGTGAGTAGGAATACAAAGAGTTATCGTGCACGCTTGCTGATTGACAGCTTCTCTTCCTTCTCTTCTCCTTGCCCTCTTCTTCTGGTGTGATCTCTCCCTCTTCCCTTCTTCTAATTCTTCTTCTTTCTCTTTTCTATCTTCTGATTTCAAAACCTGGGCAGATAATATCTATTGATTTCTGGCTTAGTTGTGGTTGGTACCTTATATTCCTTCTCTAGTTCTCTGACCACACAATATAGAAAAAGGATGCTTAGATATGTTAAATTGTGATGATACAGGGATGGTTCCAAACTGAAAGTGTGATCCCAGGTTTGGCATCACCTATCGAAGAAGGAAAAGAGAGGTTCAGACCAGCACTTAATCTATTTGAACCATGCCGGATTTGGGTTCAGTTTTCAGCATTGTTGGGTTATTTTTGGAGGTCTCCAAGTATAGTTTTATTAGGAGTTCATTGTGTTATTTTAGGAAGGTTGTTAAGACAATTGCTATTTGGTTTTAAGTCATAGTTATATTAGGAAACTAGTTTGTTTTTACTTTCCTATTTTTTCAAGCCTTTCCTAGTTGTGATTGGCAAAGTCACAGCCTATATATATGGCTGGCAGTTGTAATCTGATTTTTAAGTTTGAATAAAGTTTATTATTCTGTCCGCAAATTATTTGAGATAGGTTGATCATCAGCTGTGAGATAGCTGAGTGTGAGAGGCCCAAGGACTGAAATAGTCCATTATCCCACCCTAAACTCCCATTCGATCAATCACTACATTCACATCTCCATCCTTGTCATTCTGTCACTACCATTCCCTGATCAGAGATCATCTCCAGTCCAAGAAACAAGTTCGATTGCTGCAGAGAAGGGTTCCTGAAGAAGATTTTCAAAGGCTCATTTCTCCCACACCTGAAATCAGATCCAGCAACCTTTCTGGGGTTCTGTCCCTGGCCTCGAGAGAGACACTAGGCCCAGGTTTGGTGTCCAGAACATGCAGATCTCTCAGGTGTGTAATCAGATTAAAGATCCCTTTGGGGGTTTTATTCAACATCCCAGCAGCCTCCTTCGATCCAAGTTGAACCGCAGGCTGCCCTAGTTCTGCCTGTTTTGGGTTTGTTTCTAAATCTGGTTTTTAGATTTCCCTATCATTGGGCTTGGTTTAATTGGAGCTTTAGAGAATATTACTGGGGGTTATTGATCTCTCAACACCCTTACATAAGGAACACAAGAGAATCTACGGTTCATAACATTCAACTTAGTAATGCCACCTAACATACTATTTCTCCTTTGGAATATGAAATTGATGGACTAATGTAGCACCTTTTGAGCATTAGTTCAAGTTTCAATTTCAGATTGCTGCACCAAAATGGTTGACCCTTTTGAGGAACATAGTTGTAAACCTTGATGCTTCATTCATAAAGGGGCCACACATGTTTCAGATTGGAGAACAATTTGGTTTTATGCCAGGTAGATCCATGACGGAAGCTATTTACTTACTCTGTAGGCTCATGGAAAGATTTAGAGCCTAGAAAAAGGATCTTCATATGGTCCTTATTGACCTAAAAAAAGCCCATGATAGAGTCTGTAGAGAGCTAATATGGCATATACTAGAGAAGAGAAGGGTATCGAGTAAATATATAGATATTATTAAAGATATGTATGAGGACGTGGTGACTAGCGTGGGAATCATAGGAGGGCAAAGTATTGGATTCCTAGTTATAGTTGGACTACATCAAGGATCTATTTTAAGCCCTTATTTGTTTGCACTTATCATTGATGATTTAACTAGGGATATTCCAGATGGGGTGCAAAAATACTTGAACATTGTGTGAAAAGGTTTGGGATGCAGAATTGCAATCCCTCATCAACTCCAATTGTTTTGGGAAGACTTTATTAAAAATTCAATGTCCCCATGAAGGACACAAAAAGTTGAATGTACCCTATGCTCAGGTAGTAGCCAGTAGGTAGTTTGATATACGTTATTTTATGTACACAACCAGATTTAGCCTATTCAGTCAGTTTGGTGAGTAGATACCAAAGTAATCCCATCTTTGCTCATTGGGAAATAATGAAGAGGATAATGAAATACATCAAAGGAACATAACACTTAAATTTTTTTGTTTTCAAGCGGAAAAACTTAAGATTATTGGATACTTCAATGCTGACTTCGGAGGTGACAAAGATGACTGTAAATCTACCTCTAGGCATGTGTTTATATTTGGAGGTGCAGCTGTTTCTTGGGGTAGCAAGAAACAAGGGTGTGTGAAAGACGCATATGGTAAATTAAGTACATTGATGCAATTTGGCAAGTACTCATGCAGTCTAGATAAGACGGTTCTTAATGGAATTTGGGTTGGATGTTGTAAATGATCCAGTGGAATTTTTTTGTGATAATTAGGCAGCAATAAGTCTGATACATAGTGGAGTAAGCAACTCAAGGGAAAACATATAAAAATCCAGTATCATTTTATACGAAATCCAGAAGAAAAATGTGAAATTAAAGTAACTTATATACCTACAAACAATATGGTTGTTGATCCACTCACAAAGGGAGTTCGTGCACAAGCCTGAATTTAATGGGACGGACTTAAAGAAACCTAAGTCTGGAATCAGAACTAAATGTTCAGAATATTTATGGGTTTAAAGCAGTTAAGTCTGGAATAAGAACTGATGCTCCTCATCATGACAATGAAAGTCTTAAAATGATTGTTCTTGGAAATGAGAACGGAAACGGAAGTTCCATACTAGATGTTTTGAAAATAGGAATGTGAAGTGTGGATTCGGCCAACATGATCAAGTGGGAGATGTTGGTGATGTGGCGAGATGGCCTCATCCATCTTCCCTAAAGAATAGATTAACGATCGTAAGTGAATGGAAAGTTGAGGGGGGGGGGGCAATTCCACGTTGAAAAGAGTTGTCATTCTCGCCAACAATGGCTCCTTGGACTCCTATAAGATCAAGGGAATTGGAGTTCGAAAATATTATCCAAAAACAAACGTAAGAGGAGCCCAACTCGCCCTAGAAAAAAGAAACCTTCTCCCATATTGCTCAACGAATCATCAAACATTAGGGATTGAAGGCCTACGTAGGATTAGTGCGGGTTTCTATTTTAATAAGTTGTATTCTTTATTTTAGTAGCATTTTTTCTATAAGGCTGGACAGGTGTCTTACATTCTAACCCCTAGTTTCTATTTTGTTAAGTTCTAGTCTTTCAGAAGAGTTTCAACTTTTGAAGAAGACTTAGGTTGTTAGGGACTCCTTCCATGCATGTTTTTTTGGGGGGTGGGGTTCTATTTTTCTTACCTCATTGAAGTTATAAATAAAGAGTAGGGGATCACACTATTCCCATTCATTTCAGGAAACATATTAGCCATGAGCTTGTGAGTTCTGAGAGATTCAGAATTACTCTACTGTGGGATGCAGTAGGGAAACCTTGGTGAGATGCCAAGGCTGAAGTTGGTGGGATACCTTCTTCAAAGTTAGGTGGCAGGTCTAACATCTCCTTTCTTCTCTTCTACTATCCTCCTATCTTCTTCTTTTTCTTCCATTAAAAGGTCAGATTCTATTTTTCAGTCTTGAGCACGGGACTTTTCTTATTTTATTTTCTCTCGAGTCCTATTCTATCGAAAAATTGCTGTATGACTTCCTTCTTTTGACAGATTTTTAGTGTTTTAGTTGATTCGATGATATCCCATTGATCCCTCAAAATGTTGGTAGTTCACTGCCCTCTATTAGACCTGCGGCAGCACCTTATTGGCTTGGTTTCTAATTTTGTCCCTCAACTTCCTATTTCTATACCCACTTACTAGTTTGTTCCTTAAATGCTAATTTCATTCCCTTAACTTCTATTCTGTTTAGACTTGCTATTTCTTTACTTTAGTTACTGTTTTTAACCATACGTTTCTAAATTTGAGCCATTTCTATTTTTCATAACTATAGTTTGAAACCTCGGTCGAAAGTCGAAACCATAATCTCATGAAATATTTTCGGTTTCGACAAAGGTTGAAACGAAAATTGGTGCGACTCAGTAGGAATGCAAGGTTTTGATTTCGACTCGGTTCTGGTACAAAACAGTTGATGGTATCCTAATCAACAAACAAACCACAAATGACCAGGAAACCAAAACAACCAGAATCACAGGGCAGGAAAAATAATAGAAATAAAGAATGATTTATATCTCACAGTAGACTATCTGATGGGGACAAAACTCTGGTTGAACCTACCTACTGATGTGATAAATAACATATCAAAATCAGGTCTCCATCCAACTGCTGGATAGGGAGTTATGTCACAGTCACAAAATTAGTAAGTACCAAAATCAGAATTAGAAAGTTAGGGAGAACAAAATATAAACAGTGAACTGAAACCTGGTCAATGACACAAACGAATCCCTAAAGAAGTCTTGCAGAAAACAGTTAGAAATCAAAGAAATAGTAGTTTCTAATTTGTGAGAGTGCTGAAAATAGCAATTGTAATTCTCTGGTCCAGTAGCACCTTGCACAGGTCACTGGAGAAGAAGATTTGAGTTGAATCAGTAACAGGAAGGTCAGATAGAAACTATCCTTTGGAGAGACTAACAAAATAGCAACTAAATAAAGCTTACAAGAAAATAGAATCTCCAAAATAGAGAAATCTAATAATCTTAATGACTAAGAAACAGAAAATAGAAACTTACTACTTAATCCCATACAGGATTTAAATCCCTAATATTTGGGCTTATAGAATTGGCCCATTACAAAAGTAGACCAAAAAATATAAAGCCCATGGGCACTCAAATTAATCTTTATTCATTCTTGGTCCAATTTGATGGCATGATCTACTGCTGGCCTCTTTATTCTTTTGAACTACATCAATAATGCACATAAAAAGCACTGTTTTGATGGAAATTTTGGCAATTCAACAGAAATTTCAACCTATATCATGAGGTTCTAGTTTCTCCTATTAGAGGGGAGCAGCCCCCCCACCCCCCCCCCCAAAAAAAAAAAAAAAAAAAAACCCTAGATTTGGTATTTTTGGCCAAATCACCTACATTTCTTGGTGGAACAAAGTGTTGGGGAGTACTTCAACACCTCTACAACAACAATTTGCTGCATTCAAATAAGATTTGTGTAAGATTCAAACTTACAGGTATACAGTATCCCCTTTTTCCCTAAATGTTTGGAGCCTTCCCGTAACTCTGTGTGATACTAACATAGAGTTGGAGGAACAGTTACGTAGGGGTGTTTTAAACTTGGTTGTACACTTGTACTCTGACCAATTGTAACACTTTGACATTGTGTAATATTTCATTGAATTTTGCGTGTTCTAATACTAAATTATTGTAGAACAGGTTATATTTGAAAAGGAAAACAGCAGGGTATGGCGTACACAGCAACCAAAGGGTACGAAACCAGAATACTATTTTGGGTGTGTTTTTTAACAATTTAAAGGTTCCATTATGTTTAGAGATGATTACTTAGGGTTTCCAGCCAAAATATGGCTGTTTGACTACCGAAGTGCCCTATTGAAACCATCAGCCAAAACATGTAGGGTTTTGAACAAGTTTTGGTCATTTCACAAAACATTTGGGGCCCGTTTGATAACGTTTCAACAGAAACGGCAGAAATGGATCAAAAAGCGTTTGATAAAATTGTTTGTTTCACTTGTTTTCAAAAATAGAAATTGAAATTTCTACCTATTTATGGTTCAAGAAACAACTCAGGCGAAACAAGTAGAACTTGTTTCTACTTGATTCGCAGTTTCTGGAAACGACTCGTGGCCATTCTTTTCTCTAGTTACTATCGACTTCCAGAAACATGACTATCAAACGCCTTCAATTCTATTTCTGTTTCTAGAAACGAAAATTTATGTTTCCGCCATTTCTTGAAACAGAAACGGCAGAAACGTTATCAAACAGGCCCTTGGTTTCAACTCAAACCTTGTTCATAACTCCTTGATATCTTCCAATCTAACAGTCGTAGTCAATTCCAATTTTGGCAACCCATTCCACACATCTAAAAGACTTTGTGACCAGAGTTACAAACAGATATAATCATCCTTTGACCAGGTTGCTAATGCTGCTCTATGGGAGGATTATTGAGAGACCTGTTGTTCTAGATCTTGTAGGCTATTGGTTCCCAGCCTTTGGGTTATTGAGTAGCCTTTATTAGTCCACAATTTCCGTGTTCTTTGTGGAAAAATAATGACAATGTTCAATCCAACATCCCATCCACCACATTGATTTCGAACAATAAACAGCACATGTATGGGGGAGAGAAAGAGAGAGAGACTTGCCTTTCCTTCGGCCGCCCGAGCTGACAAAGCAATTTTAAGTCCTAGGCGTCGTACTTTCTTTTGAAGCTTGATTGCATGGCTCCGTGGCTTTGGGCCGTGCATGGCACAACCATGTCTAAACTGTCAAAATATCTTTTCATCAATTCCATAAACAGATACTGTAACGTCTAGTGCAAAGCATTAAGGAATCAAGAAGCAAAAAGTAGTATTAAGAGTTACCTGTGGCCCACGCAATGTCCCATGCCTTGCTCGCCCCGTGCCCTTTTGTCGATATGGCTTTTTCCCAGTCCCACTGACTTCGCTGAGGGTTTTTGTTGAATGAGTTCCCTATTTATAGTTTGTAGAACACAAATTAAAATATAACCTTTCCAAGCACAACCCACATAAAGCTAAGACAGAAGCATAGCTTACCACTGCCCAACCAAAGATATAATAAATGGATGTGGAGACTATAAATCTTCAAAATGAATCAGAATATTGCTAGGTTAAACAAGTATGCTTTATTTAAGTTATTCCATATTACAATCTACACTGCATCATTTTATCTCAAAGCATATAACCAAGTAACTGGCTAGACAAACCAAGTATATACAGAGGACAGCAAAGAAGAGGAACAGAAAAGCATATATATCATGTGAGCATGAAAAGAAAAATATAGTGCCTTCTTATTTTTGTAACAATTTTAAAAGGACAGATCCAAGAAGTCAATAAATAACATGGAAAAATATTACTGGTCTCTGCCAAAGCCAACACCATTTGGCACTATACTATTGACAAGTATAGTTACATAAGTAGTCTGACCAGTCTCTAATATATTAATCCCATAGGGACTTCAGTAAGATAACTCTATACAACTTCAATAAGATCATAAAGTTTTGGTATGAAATCAATAAGAAAATATGTAGTACCTGTTGTCTCTTTGCAAGTTGCCATCGTACAACACGATGAACAATATCTTTCCTGATAGGTACATCAAAAACGTCACCAGATAAAACCATGAAGCCTTTGTCTTCATTAAGAAAATTCGTCACCGGTATTACAAGGTCCTCATAGCATCCTACAGCATCAACAAATATATCAATCAGGTGGCCTATAAAAAATGTCTATCTATCAATATCTATAAAATCCACCTATTTATCTAGATAAGTGTTGAGTTTAGCGCCTAGTGCTAAAACTAAAACCGATAGGGGCCGATAGGGGTATTTTGGGTCCCATCAGCCCCCATATTTCTGTGATGTGGCTTTTCTTGTAATTGGGCAATGGAGATACTATTGTCTTTTACTCTCAGCATTGTTTTAATATAAGTAAAGGACTAAACCTGCAATCAACCTATTCTGGACTGATCGCAGGTCTCTCCTCTCTTTTGGGAGTACCATCGATCGCACTTCTCTTTCTCTTCTCTCTTCTCTTCTTTTTCTCTTCTTTTCTTTTTTCTTCGGTTTGGTTACATATCTTTGGGATTGTAACATGGTATCAGAGCCTCTACAATCAAATCAAAGTCGTTTTTCAGATCCCTCTCTACTGATCTCAGTTTAGCACTAAACTTTTTTGGTGCGCAGCCGCCTATTGCTGCATCTACTATGGATTAAATCACATGGAGTGATTTATTTGGTGTATGGATAGTGCCCTATTGGTACTATGCTGAAGATTTGAAGAACTTGAACCGCAACCATCTTCTTCTTTTTTTATCGAACCCGGCTCTCTTGGGTGAAAGCCAGATATCCAGTCGTTGTGGTTCAGGTTGGTTGCTGTTTTTCTTGGTATTTTTGGGTGAAGTATTTTTGGGTGAAAGCCAGATATCTGGGACTCTATTTGTCTACTTTATTTTTGGTTCTCATGGATGAGACCAAATCTACTACCTGTGTGACTACTGCATCTGCCTCGGACAATGTCAATGTCCAAATTACTTCTATTAACTCAAGGAAAGCTCGAATTAACAACTTTGGGCTCAATCTGTGAAGGTTTACCTTATGGCCAAGGATAAACTTTAGTATACTACTTCTGATCCTCCAGGATCTGACAAGGGTTATAATGAATGGATGAAGGAGAATGCCTTGATTTTAATCTTGTTGTGGAATAGTATGAAACCAGATGTTAGTGCCAATGTCATGTTTCACTCTCCTGCAAAGGAAGTATGGAATGATTTGAAGGAAACTTACTCTCAAGAGAAGAACATGACTCGTATCTATGATATTTATGAGAAACTATTCCAGTTTCGCCAGTCTGACAGAACTCTTCCAGAGTATTATAGTGCTTTCAAGGGAATGGTTGAAGAACTCAATGTTTTCCAACCCTTGACCACTGACATTGACAAATTAAAAGCTCAGCGTAATGAGTTTTTTGTTTCCAAATTCCTGGCTGGTTTGAATAATGATTTGAAATCAGTGGAGGGTCATCTACTCGCAGGTGATACTGTTCCTACTCTGAATGACACTTATTCGCGACTGCAGCGTATTACTTCATCAATAAAACCTTATCAGTCTTCCAAAGACAATTCTGCCTTCCTTGCCAACCGTGGATGTGGTTGCGGTCGTGGGGGAGGACGTGGGTCGACTGGTCGAGGTTCTAGTGGACAGCCATCTAATCGTGCATCTCGCCAGTGCATTTACTATGGAAATCCTAACCATACTATCAAGACGTGTTGGGAAAAGCATGGCAAGCCATAGTGGGCCACCCAGTTAGCCAATCATGCAATGTCAGATGATGGTACTGACACAGGGTCTTCCTTTGATACTAAACCGAGCCATTCAACAGAAGATTCATCTACCAGCCTGCGCGATGACATCAATCAATTGCTCTAGTGCTTGCACACTCTCGAAGCATCCTCTAATGCATCCAATGGTGGTTCTACGTCAACTGTCACCTTAGCTCATGCAGGTACCTCAGCCCTTCTTACCATACCTCTACCCCCTGGATCATTGATTCAGGTGCTTCTGCCCATATGACTAGTAAGTCATCACTTTTTAAAACATTTTCTTCTAGTACCAGTTCCACATCTGTTATTCTAGCCAACGGTGCTTCCACACCAGTTCTCGGCCATGGTATTATATCACCCACATCCTCACTGAATTTATCTTCTGTGCTACATGCTCCACAATTCCCATTAAGTCTTCTTTCTATGAGCTAGTTAACTAGCTTATTAAATTACTCAGTAACCTTCTTTCCCTCTTACTGTGTTTTTCAGGATCTTCACACGAGGAAGACGATTGGTGGAGGGCGTGAAAAAGATGGTTTATATTATCTCAACTGTGGTTCTCCTACTTCTGCTGCTGCTACTACTGTTAGGGATGTGACTCCTTTCAAATGGCACTATCGTTTAGGACATTTATCTTTAGCTAGGTTGAAATTTTTATTTCCTAGTTTTAAGTCTATGATTAGGTTAGAATGTGAGGCCTGTGAGTTAGAAAAACATCACCGTGTGTCCTTCCCTTCTCGCTCTATATCTCGTAGTCCGTCTTTATTTTCCTTCGTCCATTCTGATGTATGGGGTCCTTACAGAGTTAGTATTAGATTTGGTTTTCATTATTTTGTGACTTTTGTGGATGATCATTCTCGCCTTACATGGCTTTACATGTTAAATGACAGATCTGAATTTTTATCTATGTTTCAACAATTCTATAATGAAATAGAAACTTAGTTTGGCATTTTGATTAAGATTTTTCATTCTGATAATGCTTTAGAATATGCTCAAAATGATATTTCTGATTTTTGTGCCAACCGTGGGATGATACACCAAACTAGTTGCGCCAATAGCCCACAAAAAAATGGGGTAGCATAGCACAAGAACCGGCATATACTCGAGGTAGCTCATGCTATTATGATTTATATGCATGTTCCTAAGCATTTTTGGTGTGATGGGGTTTTAACTGCATATCACTTGATTAATCGCATGCCATCTTTAGCGCTTTCAGATAAGTCCCCCTTTTCTATTATGTTCCCTACTTTGCCAAGTTTTCTTGTTCCTCCCCAAGTCTTCAGCTATGTGTTTTGTCCAAAATTTGTATGTGCAAGTAGATAAACTGTCTCCTAGGTCTACTAAGTGCATTTTTTTGGGTTATTCATGTGCTCAGAAAGGGTATAAGTGCTATGACCCCATTACTCACAAGAACTTTGTTAGTGCCGATGTGACCTTCTTTGAAGGCACATCATTCTTTTCTCCTCAAGTGTCCCAGTCTGGTATGGAGTGGACTTCTCCATCTCCTCCACCCATTCCATCGCTCATACCCTTCCCTGATGTGCCTAGTGCCAGTGACTCACCTTCTCTACAGGTTTATCAGTGTAAGAAGAAGGTTGGACAACCGAGTGGAGAAACCAATACTCCAGATGATTCACTTCCTCCACTGCCGCCTTTCTCTGGTAAAGCTCCTCCTCCTTCTCCGCCTTATGACTTACCAATTGCTTAAAGGAAAGGTACACATTCTTGCACTCAAATATCTATGGTTGTGTATCCTATTGATAACTTTGTTTCCTTGTCTCATCTTCCCTCTCTCATCCATGGTCTTGCCTTGTCACTTTCTACTAACCCTATTCTTCACACCCATAATGATGCCCTAACTATTCCTAGATGGAAAGCTGCCATGGATGTAGAAATGGATGCTCTCTTGAGTCGTGGTACCTGGAGTCTGGTAGATTTACCTCCTGGTAAGGATTTGGTGAAGTGTCGTTGGGTGTACATTGTTAAGTATCACTCTGATGGCTCTGTTGAGCGGTTGAAAGCTCGTCTGGTTGCCAAGGGGTACACTCAGACATATGGAGTTGATTATTTTGAGACCTTCTCCCCGGTTGCTAGATTGAACTATGTTCATCTACTTATTTCTCTTGCTGTCAACTTTGATTGGCCCTTGTTTCAGTTGGACATCAAGAATGCCTTCTTGTATGGTGATCTACAAGAAGAGATGTATATGGAGCAACCTCCTGGTTATGTTGCTCAGGGGGAGAATAAAGGTCGTGTGTGTCGCTTACACAAGGCTATCTATGGACTTAAACAGTCCCTTCGGGCATGGTTTGACAAGCTCAGTGCTACCATAGTTACTTGTGGATTTTCTCAGTGTTATTCTGATCATTCTGTCTTTGTTCGTCGCAGAGGTGATAAATTGATTGTCTTGGTAGTTTATATTGATGATATTATTCTTACTGGTAATGATAAGGCTGAAATTTCTGAAGTGAAAGCTTATCTACAGCAACACTTTCAGACCAAGGACTTGGGCCAACTTCACTATTTTCTTGGGATTGGGGTGATCCGATGTAAGAAAGTGATCAATCTGTCTCAAAGGAAATACGTGTTGGACCTTTTATCTGATACTGGCATGCTTGCATCCAAACCTGTTGATATCCCTATGGATCCTCACCAAAAGTTTGGTGTTAATGATGGCGAACCTCTTCAAGATGTGCATCAGTATAGGAGTTTGATTGGCAAGCTGATTTATCTTACTGCAACACGTCCTGACATCTATGCTGTTGGAGTCCTTAGTCAGTTCATGCAGTCTCATCAGAAAGCACATTGGGATGCTACTGTCCATGTTCTTCGTTATCTAAATGGTGCTCCTGGAAAAGGGTTGATCTATCATCCTAATTGGCATATGGAACTAGTTGGCTATTCTGATGTTGATTGGGCTAGCTCTGCTAATGATCGGAGATCTACTACTGGTTATTGTACATTTGTTGGAGGTAATCTGGTTACATGGCGTAGCAAGAAGCAGATTACCATTGTCCGATCTAACGCAAAAGCAGAATACAAAGCTATAGCTCATACCGCTGCTGAGTTAATGTGGCTACGGTCTTTACTCTTGGAGTTGGGATTTCCAGTGACCAAGCCTATACAGATGTATTGTGACAACCAAGCTGCGGTGTACATTACTAATAATCTAGTCTTCCATGAGAGGACCAAGCACATAGAGGTGGACTGCCACTTTGTTCGTGATGCTATTCTGAAGAAGCTGATTGAGACTCCTTTTGTTCCTTCATCAGATCAGTTGGCTGATATGTTCACTAAGTCACTGTTTGCTCCTAGTTTTCGTAATAGTTGTACCAAACTGAGCATGAGTGATGTGTATGCTCTAACTTGAAGGGGAGTGTTGAGTTTAGCGCCTAAAAAAAAGAAACCAATAGGGGCCGATAGAGGTATTTTGGGTCCCATCGGCCCCCATATTTTTTTGATGTCGCTTTTCTTGTAATTAGGCAACGGGGTTACTATTGTCTTTTACTTTCAGCATTATTTTAATATAAGTAAAGGATTAAAACCTGCGATCAACCTATTATGGACTGATCGCAGGTCTCTCATCTCTTTTGGGAGTACCATCGATCGCACCTCTCTCTCTCTCTCTTCTTTCTTCTCTTTTTCTTCTCTTCTTTTCTCTTTTCTTTGGTTTGGTTACAGATCTCTGGGGTTGTAACAATAAGAAATTCTCTTCTCTGAGAAACCCAATCCTTTTACTTTCCAATCTTGAACCATCATTATTTACTATGTGGAAAATATAGGATAAAAGAGAAATGAAAAAAATTAGCCAAAATAAGACCACCAAATATGAAATACAGAATTGAAAAGCATTTCCATTTGAAAGGCGAAGGGTGATAGTATGCATTGCAAAATAGGAAAAGAGAAGCATGCAAACTGACCATAGAAGATCACTCATAATGTGTTAAAAAAATTAACCCCATGATAGACTAGCAACCACAGATCTAAACCTTCAGTAATATCACAATCCCATCAATTGTCAACAGTAGGGTGGTAGCCACAACAACTATCTAGTTGTCCCTACATGGCTCAAATGGCCTACTTAAGCTAATACATCATTCCATCTAGGAAATTATACTTGTAGATGCAACTTATTTTGTCCCAACAAGTGCATCTTTAGTCATGTTTTTAGAATAAGAAATATGAAATCTCAATTTTTTTCATACCTGGTGCACGATCAGGAATTAGCACGGTCTTCTTGGATAACAGCTCCGAAGGAAATGCACCATCACTTGCTTGAGGCGTATGTATGGAAGTGCAAACACCCCGGCAAGGGAGAAAAGATTGACCACCCTAGATAAATATGAAGTGAAATGCTTATGTATTAGATGTCAAATCAGCTGCTATTGATAAAGACAAACAGAATGGGCAAACAAAATGATGATTTTAAAAAAATAGTATATGAAACATAGTGTAATAGGATTATGATTAAACCTTGAATAGAGCCTATTAGGCAGTTAAGAAGGGTCATATAAAGAAGCTATTTGTGGCAGAGATGAGGACGTTAAGATGGATGAGCGGAAAAACTAGGAAGGATAAAGTAAGGAATTAGCATATTGGAGCAAATTTGGGATTTGCCCCAATCAATGACAAGCTCAGCGAAAGTCAGTTTGTGGTATGGCCATGTTCAATGGAAGCCTGAGGATGCCCTAGTAAGGAGGAGTCATATGATTCAGATCGAAGGAGCTAAAAAAGCTAGAAGCATTGTCTCGGTCTTGTCCCAAGTATGACCTCGGATGCCTATTGGAGGGCAATGATCCATGTACCCGATTACCTGAGATTCTCCTGACTTTATGGGCTGTGACTCGTTCCTCTTACTCGCATCTCTCATCTTTTCATTTCTTCATTTCCCCTTGTTCTGTTTAAACAATTTTTTCCCATACTTTGTGTATGGATCCATGTAGCCGATCCCATTAAGTTGGGATAAAGCTGAGTTGTTGTTTTTGTTGTTGTATGAGATGCTACTATCAATCAAAAGCTCAATGTAACTAAAGGAAAAAAGAATTGGCATTTTGAATGTCTATATGACGAAGTGCTGAACTATGATTATTACCATACAATTCATTGCTACAATCTGTGATTCTTGAAATCTAAGTAACATGTAAGTTGTAACAAGTATCATGTCATTACTACTAGATCCTCAAACCAGAAGGGCCAATGTCCACCACTTTGCACAAAGCCCAGCATTATTTCGGCCCTTGTTTATCAAGTAGCATAATCCATTATTGTCTTCTAAGGTTCATTACCCCTATTTTTTCGAGTTTACCTCACTGAAATTTACTTCCTTTACTGTGTTTTTCATTTGATGGGTTTCAGCCCAGATTTAGAAACTGTTTGATAGTTGAGCCCTATTACTTCCTCAGACTTCTATGCTGTTTCAGAAAAGCCAGCAACACCAACTGCAGCTTTGTTGTCATAAAATTGGGAAATTGATTTTTCTGACAGACCTTTATTGTAAGACTTGGTTTCTCATCTATCCAACATTGGTGACAAAAGTCATTAGGTAATCATTAATAGGGCAAAGCTAGTCCAGCATATGCATTTACATTTACAAGCAAGAGTGGCGTCCGCGGACCCTGTAACTGAAATGACCAGGGAGTAAATATAGAAGATACAACAAAAACTCACTTCCCTTTTTTTTCATCCAACTAGAAGCAACGATCTTATTTCTACTATAACCGATTCCAAGGGTGGAAAAACTCATGTTACTTCTGACATCAACGGAGCAAAACAGAAAAATAGAAGTAGAATTAGTATACGATGGTCTCACAAACCTTGCAAAATGTAGAGGATTCCGACGCAGACAAAATCTTGACAGCAACAGAACCAAACAACCCTGTTTGAATCGAAGCAATCAAAACCATAAAAGGGCTATTATTCTTTCACATATAAAACACTATAACCAACTTAGGAAAAGATGAGCATTCTCACCACTAGAAGCTTGAAATGATCGATCAATCATCACTTTTGAGAATTCACAGCAATTGAAAGCAGATAAAGATCCCAAAGAGCGTAGGAGTTTACTCGACAAGGAAAAAGCCATCTCCCTCTTTCTCTATTCCCTCCACCAGAATCTCTAGAGAAAATCACACTTGCATTTCTGTTTAGAAGGAATAAAACTACATTAAAACAGAAGAACTAGAATCGGCTTTATGCCATCACTCTTCCTACAAATAAGTGAAGTTCATGAGAAGTTGTCATGCTTTACATTCCTAAACTGCAAAGGAGTAGCAGCGAGTGATCGAATCGAGTCTTTGAATCCGCCAGCCGCCGGCCGCCCTCGTCCTTCCCTTCAGCCCCCTTGCTTCACCGCGCCAGAGGAGAGGAGGTTAAATTCTTCACTCACTCTCTCTCTCTTTCCTTACCCTTCCAGAGGTCTAGGGGCAATAGTGTAATTTGAAAGAAAAAAATGATTTCCCTAAATGGTTCAACGTTAACCAAGTCCAACCATGTAAGCTAAAGATGTAAATGGATACCAATCCGATTCCAATGTGATTGAATCTGGATATTTTTTGACTGGATATGGATATCGATGTGAATTGAATTCGGATTTTTATCTATTCGTTTACATTCTTGATTTTTTTAATAATTTATTTTCAATCGTCTCTAAGTTGTCCAAGCTCTTTCTTCTTTAGAACCTGTCTAAAGTTCAAAAATCCTCAAAAATCATTAATTAATAATTTTTTAATTATATTTTATTTTCTAATTGGATCAGATATTATTTTTTTAATAATTCAAATTCGGATCTAGATACCCTTTAATCAAATAAGAATACCCTTAAGCAAATACATATGTGAATTAAATTTGAATTTTCTTCCATTGATTTACATCCCTTATTTCAAAAATGGGTTTTTAATATGATAGCCTTCGCATTTCATCTCTCAAAGAAAATAGCTTGGAAATAACTATTATCTACCTCAAAACCACCATCACAACCCCTAGCTAGAGGACTGCGAAGAAGATGGGAATTCTACGCTAAGGTGTGTTGCACAAACAGAGGCACTTATGCTACCTTAAAACTCAATGTTGGCTGCCATTTTCTCTCCCTAGATGAATCGAAGGTGGATGGAGATTAAATCAAGTGGGGTGAAATAGTTTCTATGAGTTGTAATTCTTCTCCCTCCATTCTAGGGGTGTCAACCAATCGAGCTTAGCAGGCCTCTTGTCTTGCACCATGAATCGCCAATTTAAATAATTAGTTAGGCTCAGTTAGGTTACGGGGTCTGACCAGGCTAGTTGGACCATAATCAAGTTTTAGTCCGGCCATAAACAGGTTAATACATTATTAAAGCCTTAAATGAGCTTTCTTTGTCTTAGATTTTAGAAAATAGAGGCTAGCGTAGAAGAGTGATAGTAAATGCCCCTTAAAACAACGAAAAAACTGGAGGGGAAAAAAATGGCACTTTGCTAGGTAATTGTATTACATGTACATTAGCAATGGCTAGTCTTTTGGCAGGCCAATTCAAGTGGGCCACCAAGGCGCTGTGAAGTAGGGGTGTCAACCGATCAGGCCGGTTCGGTTTCGGTCGGGCTTAATCGGGCTTGAAGACTTTCAAAGGCTACACCGTGTCCGCCCATTTAACTAATCGGGCTTAGTTATTGAGGGCATGGTACACTTTATATTCGGTCGGTCGGTCTCGGGTTATAATCGGGCCACCTTAATCGGGC
>NC_056558.1:39598738-39613658 GCF_013358625.1 Macadamia integrifolia | reverse complement strand
TTGTAGATTCCAAGGAACTTTTAGTGAACCCCAGTTTGGGAACTTAATGGTGCATATTGCATTTTAGTTTTCCATAGTATTTCCCGTAGTATATTGTGATGGTTGGGTTCATACTTTAGAGGGGAAATTAGGGTCTTCTGGTCTTTAGTGGTAAGAACTGTGGCCAGCAGATCGATGCCCAAATGGGGCTGAATCCTTGGTGGAAGGTAGTTTGTATGATACCTAAAACAACCTCAAAAGATGGGCTGCATCAGATCTGGGAGTTATGGGAGAAAGAATTAAGATGCTGCCCAGAATTCCTCCTCCTTATGCTATCACAGGGTCTTCTTGAGTCAGAGACCTGCAGCAACAATTTTGGTTGATATCTCCTTGAAACAGGCCACCAATAGAGAATAAACAGTACTCACATACTCAGGAAAATAATCGAAACGAAAGGGAATAAACAGTACGCACCAATAAAAACTGCTTGATCAATTGAGTAGTTTATGAGCATCATTTGTACAACTTACTCTTATGCACAAACAGCTTAAAAGTCCTCTGTACTGCTTCCATTCTATAGGCTGCTAAACTAATGGCATTTGCAGTGAAAAGTTGTCTCAGTTCCATAAAAGTGACTGAAGAGACATAAAGAGAAGTATCAGTGGCAGAACTGCAGGGAGAATTAACTCACAAAGCTCTTGGTTGAGGATGACAATGTTCAGATATAATTCCAACAAGGGCTTTGAAAAAGAAGCAAAAAGGATCAAAGATGGGCTTGATTCAACATGATGCATCTTTTCTTGTGTAATTTATCATGCTCTAAAGAAATATTCATGATGATGTCTCATTGACAACTTCAGTTTTATTTTGGGTTCTGAACACCTATCTTCATTTCATTTGATTGTGGGATCCACAGTTACTGATCCATAAGAGCTGACAACCTAACTAAGAGTTGCATTCATCCAGAAACTGCATTTCCTACCAGTTAAAAAGGGGAAAAAAAGTGGGTCTTTTAATAAATATAAAAAGGACAATCATACACTGCATGGTAGTTCTTTAACAACTCTGTATTATAAAGTCTATCACAACAATGCAGGAGGCTAAGGACTTCTTAAATATTTGAGTTCCTACAGACTTACATATATGTGGTGCAAAAACTCGATAATAAACCATTCGATCAATGATGCAATTCAGAATTAGAGGCATAGCAGTTCAATGTCCACCAGAGTATCTTGGACTTATTTCTGGCATCTCTTTTCGACATTCATATACAATCTGTAATCCATTTACCACAACTTATCTTGATAATTTCCAACTGAGGCACTAGAGGAGAAGTGCATCCACGATATCTTGAAGGGATTCTAACCAGTATAGCTCCACATTTCTTTTTAAAAGAATGGTTCAAGCTGTAATAAACAGGGGAATTAAAAACCTAGTAATCATAGGTAATATCTTCACATATCCATTGATACTTATTAATCCCCCTTTTTGGAGTATTCTTTGTTGGATATCATATTCCAACTCCTCTTACTTTCACAATGTTCTATTCTTCTACAGAATGGATACTCGGTACCCTTCCCCATACACAACCACCTCCTTTAAAAGAATGACAAATGACAACACCAGCTATCCAAGGAGATTAAAGTGTCAGAACCAATCTCACCCAAAAATATTCCATACAAACACTCTCAAATCCAGAACTAAACCTTGAAAATGCAATTTCATCACCAGAAACTATTAAAAAAAAAAAATTCCCAACTCTTGGTAAACCAGCAGAAGCATATGACAGCAGTAAGGTAGAACACATTCATTCACTTTCAAAGTCTTGGTGGATTTGAACCACCATAACCTGGGCATTAACCCAGGTGCTCTACCATTTTGAGCTAAAGACTTCTTACCTACAAAAAATATTGTTAGTACATTATAGTAACAAGTGAAAGGCATATGTCCACATTGGTCCCTAACTGTCCTCAGGAATGTTTGACACAACTTTGGACATGTGAGAAATCAACGGGGAAGATCAACCCTTTTCCCCTAATATTACAGCAGTCAAAACCACAGAGCAAAGGATGCAATCAACAGATTCTATTAAAAATTGGTGATCCAGGTAAAGCAATACTTGGTATGGTTTTGGTGGGGATTTAATCTTACCCTTAATTAATAAAAAATAAAAAAATAATAAAATTGACATATCAAATACATCCACAAGATTACATAAAAATGAAGGAGTTGTTCTTCATACCTTTGCAGTGAACCAGAAATGTTGGTGCAGCAGGTTGCCGTTAGGTCTCTGAGAGAGTTAGGGCAGAGAGGGAGAGCTTCGTAACAAAGAGAGAGCAAGTCGAGCTCGTAACAAAGAGAGAGCGAGTCGAGAGAGGAGTCGAGCGACGAATAGAGAGCGAGTCGAGAGTGGAGTCGCGCGAGGAACAGAGAGAGAGTGGAGTCGAGCGACGAAGAGAGAGAGAGTGGAGTCGAGCGACGAACAGAGAGAGAGGAGAGAGAGCAGGGAGAGGAGAGAGAGGAGAGAGAGCAGGTATGAGCTTTTGGTGACAAAGAGGGTCAGGGCTTCTAGTAATAGAGAGCGAGAGGAGAGAGTCGAGAGAGAGAGAGAGAGAGAGAGAGAGAGAGAGAGAGAGAGAGAGGAGAATGACTCTTTCAGCTTTTATTTCAAATTGATGAACTGAACCAGTTTGTTCTCCAATGGTTTGGTTCAAGTTAGTTTCTCACCGGTTTAAGGTTGTGTCAGTGGTATTTGAATTTGGACCGTTCATTTGGAATTGTACTCGTGTCGACCACCTAAGGGGGCATTGTACAAAATTGCACAAGATGAGAATTTCAGATGATTTTTATCCATGACTGTTTCAAGTTTAAAACCAGTGACCAACTTGCCATAATAGTACAACTTGACCATTGCGCCACCAACACTTAATCATCCTCAAAAAGAGATAATACCAGAACTGCTGTGTTATGAATACCCAAAGCATATTCATGGCAGCTGCAGCAAAAAAACGTATCACCGAGGACGCGGAAGCGGAGGCAAAAGCTGACATTTGTGGCCTGCAACTACCTCCGCATCTCTAATTTCAGCAAGTTATATTGGAAGCCTATTCACAAGTAACAAGGTTGTTCCGAAACCTCTAGCTAAGTTGAACAGAAATTAGATAGACGGATTAATATTTCTGGTAACAAAGTGTGAATGGAAGCACTCCTGGCTCAAGAAGATGCCATGCTTATCGGGTCCATTAAAATATAAATAACCAAACACCAAGAGAAAACATATACAGAAAGGCCTAAAGAAAGAAGTCCCCCACCCCTACCAGCTAAATTAATGCCCCAAGATTTACAAAGCCAAGTCAACCTAATTCAGGTGCCACCACCACTGCTGCTACTGCATTTTAATCGCCGACTCCAGCCACTTTACCTCAACTTAGGCCTCTTGGAAGGGCCGCCTCTATCAGGGATCCGATTGGAAGTCCTGCTTCTATCAGGGATCCGACTGGAAGGGCCACTTCTATCAGGGATCCGACTGGAAGAGCCAGTTCTATCAGGGATCCGACTGGAAGGGCCGCTTCTATCAGGGATCCGACTCTTACCAAAAGCCTTCATCTTCCTTCTCTTCCTTTCCTCCTCACTATCAGATTCATCCCCTTTCTCCCTGTCCGCATTGCTTGCCTCCCTCTCCAGCTCCTCCCATGTTTTCCCCTCTTCCTCCTCTGAGAGTTCCTCAGAGTCCTCCTCCTCCTCCTCCTCTGACTCCACCAGTGACTCACTATCATTGTCCTCATCTTCAGAACCCGAGTCAGACTGCACATCTGATGGCTCATATCCTTGGTCAGATTCCTCTGTTTTCTCTGAATCTGAGTCAGATGCTTCCAAGTTAAGGAACTCCCACCCGCCTTCCTCAATGAACGCCTGAGGGTCATCGGTGATTCTCTTCAATATTGGTGGCCAGTTCAAATTCATCCTGCTCTCATAGTACTTGATGTCTGCTGCATCAAGCCACTCTTTGATGCTTTCAAGAGATGAAGATGGAATCGAATCAATCCGAAGGACACTTTTCTTGAAGTCCTTGAATACGATTGCCATATCAAGGCTCTTCTGTCCAAGCCCGACTCTCTCCAGGTTCACTATCTCAATCTCACTCAGCGTAACCACCAGAGAAGGTGTCTCTATCAACTCGACCAGACAGCTTGCAGTTGGAACAATAAAAGCCGATGACTTGTAGGGAACACCATGGAAGCCGAGATCTCTGAGAGGCTGGTCAAACTCAAGTTCAAATCCCTTGAACTGGGGCTGCTCCCACAGCTCATTCACCCTGTTGACAAAGTTCTGGAAGTCTATGTTGATTCTGTTCTTCCGGTCCCTTTCCCGCTGCTCCTCCACAATCTCATCAGGGTCATTGGCGGATCTCCTCCCCCCGCCCAGCGTCTGGACCACATCCATTACTTCAACATAGAACTGGACATCTTTGGTCTTCTTGTTCCCTACCATAATGTGGTTGTGCAGGTGGAAGTGCAATAAGGTGATCATCTCCTTCTCAGAAGGCTGGAAGAATGCATGCTTGATGTTACCATACATGACATCAACCCGCTCATCATGTCTTGATGTAGAATATCGGAAACCGTTTACATGGGCCTCTACAGTACCAGGAAGTTTTCTTCCCCGACCTCCAAAAGGAGGACGGATCCAGAGGTCGGTCAACCTAATTGGCTTGAATTTACCCCCTGCTAATTGCAGTTTCTCCTGAGTAACCAAAGTGGCCCTCTCAGCTCTCTCTGACTCTCTTGATGCAACCTGCCGCCGGAGGGTCTTAATCTGCTGCACCATTTCACTAATATGTCTTGAGTCCTTGGAGCGGAACAAGACCTCCTTCAAATAGATAGACCCTTGGAATTTCAGAGAGTTTGCATCATGGGAGCTGAATGGGGTTCCTGGAACATTAAAAATTATACGGATAAACCAAGATCTATTACTGTCTTGTTGGCTGTTCACACTTTTGACAGTTGCTACATGGAAAGGAACCATAATTCCATGAACTGGCAAGAGTATGGCTTCGTTCTTCTGGTCAATCTGAATCATCAATTCCCTGGAAGGAGGGATATCATTGACACTCTTATATGCAACAAGATCACCCAAAGCTCTCCCTGCACCATGAGCATCCCCTGTCACAGGCCCACCCCCTGCCAGCCTCCTCGCTGTTTCTTCATTCTTTTGGCGGGCAAGCTCTGCCTGGTGCTGCTTCCGTTGCTCCTCCTTTGACATTTCATTCCCAACAGACCTTAGTTGTGCTTTCGACAAAAAGGTCTCTTTGCCATTGGCTTGAGCTTTGGATTTTGGTTTCTCTTCTTCCTCCTCGTCTTCATTGAAAGAGTAAGCCACATCCTTGACAGCCTTAGAGCTGATAGAAGTCAAAACTTCAGGTTTCTTCTCATTGACAATAACTGTATCGGCAAGCAACAATGAGAATTTCTGTGTCTTCAGATTATTGGTCTGCGCTTGCAAGTTTTGAAAACCAAGTGAAACATTGAAAATCATTCCTGCCTTCAATTCTCGGTCATTCCTGGCATTGAGACTCAATCCTGATTCACGGAACTCAAGACCAATACTCGTACCAGCAGATTTAGTCAGATTTGCAGCTAACTCAGGAGCATCCTTCTCAACAACTGATAGGGCTGCTTGGTAGGCAGCACTGACCTTGTTCCCTGGTTTTAATGCACTTATTGCAGCTTCATGAGCATTGAGGAGAACCTCATAAGCCTTGCTTTGCACTGTATTTGCATCAATCAGAAAAGTCCTGGCAAGATTAGAGCAGTAACTGTTATAGCGAGACCCAACTGCACATATGATTACACTTGTGGAGTCAAAGTAGAGATTCTCATCATTACTTGAAGCACTTGGCCTTAGATCAAACTCTCCTCCACTCTGAAAGATTGGAGGGTAACAAATATCAACATTCTCTGCCTTGAGCTTTACCTTAACCCTTGCAGGATCCAGAATTGCCTTCTCAGTTTCATCCATCAATGAAGAATGTGAGACCTTTTTCTCTTCATCAATGACCCTCTCAAGCTTTGGGACGACAAAATACTTCATTACAGAAGCAGTTAAGTATCCTGACTTCCTCACGTATGTAAGTTCAGTACTGTCCTTGACAGCAAACAAGTCTGCGAACCCATTTGTCACATCAATAAGCTGGAAACTGGATTTCTTCAGTTTTTCATCCCATGTCTCTAACAGATTTCCTTCAGGAGCCTCCTTCAATATGTGTCCAACAACAGGAGATTCATGGCCATCTGATTTTGCATGAGCATAGACAGCCCGAAATATCTCCTCCATCATTGCAGTTCCATCATCATTCCTTGTTTTGACATGAATAACGACTTCTGCACCTACAGCTTCTGTGGCTGCTTTTCTAATGACTTCAAGAAGAGAGCCCTTCTTCTGGCTACATAAGATATGGATCTGCCTCTTCATGAAAACCATAACTGTCTCCGGGAACTCATAACCAAGCAACCAAATGTTCAGTGCTGAAGATTTCAGGTACCTTAAATCCTCAGAAGCCGGAGGTGTTGCAATCGCTATAACATCAGAGGAGCCCCATAGATCACTTTCGTGGTTCTTCCAGTGAGAATAAAAAATTTTCAGCCTTTTGCTGAAATTTTCAAGATTGATGGTGTATGCACGGCCTGCTGCAGAAGTTTTGCTATCTGAAGCCTTGGTATTTCCATTCCGATGATCTGCCATTTATATATTCAATCTAGAACAGCCAAAAAAGAACGGATAGCAGTGATGAACATAGACTGTTGGAAATAGCTTATATGAAGAATAAATTAAACATAAGATGAGATTTAAGCAACTGAAGAAATAGGAATTCAAAACATCTTGAACAAAGATAAATCATAGTATTTGTGCAGAATTTGGGATGACTCCAATTTTAGAGGAAAAATGAATTCAAATGCTAAGTAGAACTACATTGAGATAAATCATCTCCATATTGTCCCAAAAGCATCCTAAACAGAAAATAAGTGATGCGAAACCTGGGGCGGAATAACCATATTGGTTCTCTTATGGGCCCACCCAAGAGTGGACACAAATAACAAGGACAATGGAAATCTGGTAATTATATGAAAAGCATAGAAACCCTTTGTAGGCAAGAGATGAAATCAAAACACGAAGGTAAATAAACTTTAAAGTGTAAGGGCAAAGCAGGAAATAAAACAATTAAAAGGACGAAATATAGTAAAGGAAAGGGATGAGGCAAATATAGGAAACTGACTTAAAAGGGAAAATATCGTGGGGGAGCCGGGGAGGCGGGGATCAACGGTTGTCTTCAACCTTAGATAGAAACCAGAATACCCAGGCGGAGAGACCAGAACTCACTGGTTTGGCCTCGGATCTGCCTGAAATTTCTGGTGGAAAATCGCAGCACAAGGATCTCTTAATGACTGGAAAGAACAACCCAGAAATCAATATGGAAGACCTGAATCAAGACCTGGCGGTAGATGTTTCTGCAACCCAGTTGCAGGTGTCGGCTTTCACAACTGAAGGGGAATTTGAGGTCAGTATCCAGGGGCTTGAGTTGCCTAAGGATGGGCTTCCTTCTCCCCATATCTCAAGGAGAAAATAGAGGAGAGAGAGAGATAAAGAAGGCCAAGAGGGCCTGCTGTTACCACCTGAAACAGCGAAGGAACAGAAGGCCTCAAGCCATGCATGCAGGCCTCACACCACATAAACCAATACAAGCTTATCTATAACAACGAAATTAAAAGCTTTCTAATTGAAGTCTAAAACTGAAATAGAAATAAAATTTCTTAATTATCTAACCCAACCTGTATGGAATCAAGCTCTAAAAACGGAATAAAACTCTAAGCTAGTAGAAAGATTGCAAGATAAATCTAAGTAAATAATAAACTACTAATATCCTACTAGAGTAAAAACCCAACTATGTTTCCAGTTCAATGGATTTGGGCCGATCCATGGAAGCGCTACTACATCATTAAGATTAACTCTGGGTTTGCTCAGCATCTGAATGCACAAATTCATGACTAAATTAGAAGTCGGTTAAAGATATATCGACAAAACAGAACATTTATTGTCATGAATAAAAATGAAATAAACTATACTGATTCACTCCAAAATGCTTTCCACATGCCTGCTCATCTTTCTTCTTCAAAACACAATGTCGAAGCGTATTGGTCTAAAACTGAAACTTTCCAGGCATATATGCTCCAAATCCATGCTAACCAGAAGGAAATAGAAGAAAACACTCAACTCAATGTCCGAGTCCCAATCCATCCTCTCTGGGTTTACATTCGGTCTTTTGGTGGATAAAATATTTTATGCATATATCTGTGTCAAGCCTCCCACTTGTTCACAGGACCAGATTTTTCAATTTGGGTTGGAAGTAGATTTCTCAATTAGGCATCTATGGAAGAACCTGGTCATTTTAAGCGCCAACAACATCTTAAATAGAAACCCTAAAAAATTTCACCAGGAGTTGAATTCAATGGAAAACAGAAGGTACAAGACCCAAATCCATACTAACAGTTTTACACAAATAAAAAAAAATAAAAAAAATAAATCCATACTAACAGGATGAAAAAGCTGGAAAAGCTAAGTAAATGTCCTTCGAAACGTTCCTCCACAGGTTTACAGCTAGTAATTTGGTGGATAACAGTTTTGCATGAACACCTTCACGGTTCAAAGCTATCCATCCCACTTGTGTTTCTGAGACTTGATTTCTAAGGATTATACTCTCAATTGAACTATTTTGAGAGGACAAACAATGATCTCAAAAGCCCTAATCCCCATATGAAAAGGGGGGAACAGAGGAACCGAACCCAGAGTCCAACCAAAGGCAATTACGGTATCATTCCAAGAGGTAAATACGAAAACCCTAAATTGAGAAACACGTGAATTGATCGACAGGGATTCGAAAACGATAACAAACAACGAAAACAAACGAAAAATGAAATTGGAATAAGATTTTTTCACCTCAACTTCGAAATTCCTCTTCGTATTTTTAAGAACTATAAGTAATGCTTCTGCATGAAAGAAGATAAACAAGAATTAGGGTTTCACAAATAATGGATGCAATTCAAAACCCAGAAAGCGTTTAATGTTAAGAACAATATGATTCTTAAGAGGAAAGAATGATCAGAAGAAGACAATTGATAATTGGAGAGGAAGAGAGGTAACTGAAGAAAAGAGAGAGATAAGCCCAGAGAGAAATACCTCTGCGCCTTGAGAAAGAGAACATCGGCTAACTCATCCTGTGTTCCCAGCGAACGCAGCAGAGGTAAAATAGAGGAAATGCAAATAGAAGGTCTTCAAGTCGGGAAGCGAGGTAGTCCAGATCACCTGCACTTACGTGAAGAGAATTATTGTCCAGAAAGTATGTTAGCGTGACACTTGTCCCTTTTCTGTTTTTATCAAGCTTCTCTTTCCAAAAAAAACCTTGCCCAAGTCTGGTGTAGGAATCGTCTGTAGGTGCAAAAAGATCATGTTGCCCTCCTGTTGTGCATTCTAGATGCTATCAGCATTCCTTCCATTGGCCCACGGTTCTGATGTTTTCTACTCCAGACTAATAGAGTTCTCTAGTCCATCTGGTGTTTTCTACCTGATTACTGGGCTACATCAATGAGAGAGCATATGGAGTTGGAGTGTCAGCTGGGTTGGGCCAGACTTTTTAAAATCTTAACCCAACCCTAAGTTCTCTTAATTGAGACTATGCTGAGTCCAACCCTAGGTCAGGCTGAAATATCTCAACCTAAGCCTAGTCCTATCAATTCTAAGAGAGTATGGTGTGTTAGTAATATTGAAAAGAGATTTTCTTATTGATATCTCAAAATTATAAATAGGGCTAAAATCGGATAAGGTTAAGCCTATCGACCCCTTTTCTCACTCACCCTAAGGTCAACTAGAATAGGTAACTCCTTCAACGACTATATTGCAATTGATCATACATATATCGTCCGAACAATCCATGAAATGAGGGTGAGTGGCAATAACTGCAAGCAAGAAAAGCAATAACAAGTGAAGATAGCTAAACCAGGGACCATCAAGGGCCCGTTTGATAACGTTTCTGCCGTTTCTGTTTCAAGAAATGGCAGAAACATAAATTTTCGTTTCTAGAAACAGAAACGGAATTGAAAGTGTTTGATAAGTCATGTTTTTAGAAGTCGATGGTAACCAGTGAAAGAATTGCTACAAGTCGTTTCCAGAAACGACGAAACAAGTTGAACTTGTTTCGCCTAGGTCGTTTCTTGAACCATAAATAAGTAAAAATTTATATTTCTATTTATAAAAATAAGTGAAACGAAACAGTTTTATCAAACGCTTTTTGCTCCGTTTCTGCTGTTTCTGGAAACAGAAACGGCAGAAACGCGTTTCTTGAAACCCCAAATAGTATTGGCGTTAGGGAGGAGTCTCAGTAGAGCCAAAGAAAGTTGATCTATGACCATTCTGGGCTAGATAAGTTTTATTGAGTGAAAGGCCTGGATCTCGTAGCAAAACATGCAATGAGTCAAGAGTCTGAAGATGCCACTTAGATCTGAACTAAGCAATGATGTTGATTAGAGGAGGATCTTATGTGGAATCAGAGAACTTGCAATAGGATGAACGCATTATAGATTTGTAACATTACTTTTTTGCCTCCTATTTGTTCTTCCTTTATCAAATGCTACAAGCTTTGCAAAGCATTTTTATTGTTTTTTAAGTCCATTTAGAAAACACAAGTTTTGATGATTTGCTAGATTCTCTTCTTTCTGGTGCTAAACCACATCCCCAGTTTGGTGGTCTTGCAAATTTGCTATTTTACTGTGACTCAATATTCTAGATATTACTGTACATTCTCCGAATTCTAAGTGGGAACAAAAAGTTTAGATTTAAAAAACAAGGTAAAAATGGATAAATTAGATTTGTCTTGTAATTTTTAGAAATATCACCTTCCATTGTTACATGCATTGATTACCCTTGAAATTAACATCTGATTTTTTTGGGTAAAATTTTCCAAATCCAAACCTGAATTTTATTTTTTCCGCATTCTCAATCAAATTCTTAAATTGACAAAACGAATTGTTCCGCTGAATCTGAATTCGCTAGCTATACTCTTGAACACTACTAGCCTCCGTTAATTTCTTTTTCCTTTTCTTTCGTCCATTGTTTCTAAACCCTAATTCATAGAAACAAATGCATCTTAATCAAGCTAAATCAGACCCTCTTTGACAATATATGAAAATTTTCTGAATTCCAGATTGAGGAATCTTTGAAATTTAATCTTCTTTTATTGTCTCATTTCTGAACCAGAGAAGCTATAAATTAAGGAAATTATCTCCTTAAATTGGGCTTGGTTAACCCGGGCTGCACCTTAGGGCTTGGGATATCTTCAACCTTAGCCAGGCCCATGGGATAGAAATCACAACCCAAGCCATGGTAACATCAGGTGGACTGAGCTTTGGGCTTGGGTTTTTTTGAGCCTAACGTCCAACCCCTATACCTTTACTATGTCTACCATTAACCCTAATATGACTTCTCTTTAATTCTACAATTCCTAAAGGCAAATGGTTCTTTCATCTTAGCTATAGCCTATTTTTGCCACGTGAAAAGATGATGTGTCCATTTTGACGTTGATGTCTAGAGCTTAATTCAAAAATGACTGCACATGGAAGGTGTATATCCATATATATTATGGTAGTCCATACTCCATACATCCACTTTATTGTAATTGATTTTTATGTTATGTTTGGCCATGGCCAATTCCGTTCATGCTGAAATTGAACATGTGAAGAAGGGCCTTTGGGTTTACTTGTTTACAAGATTCAAGTTTTGTTTGACTTGCAATGTGGTAGAACATCCATAAATTCCATATAAGTGTGTACCCAGCGTGGAAAGGAAGATTTTGAAAGGAAAGGGACCTCGTGTGAGGAGAAAGCCCATGGAAAGATAGGAGAGGAGGAGAAAAATTGAAGCGTCGCCCCTCATTGAATATGCTCCCTTAAAATATATCTTTGCTTTTGTTTCAATATTCTAGTTACTTTCTATTTTTGATGAAAGGTTTCATTTATGGTTGTCGATGAATACTGGCAACTTACAATTCTACCATTGGATAGGAATACTCGATTCTTATACTCTTATCTAATAGAAATGTTAACCATGTTTCATATACGAACTTATATGAAAATTGATCCTTTTAATTTTTATAAGCAAGAATTTTGGTTTTTGTAAGATACTCTTACATATCCCACTATCATGTTTCAAATGCATTTTGCTTTACCAGTAGGGTGCAACATAGGCCCAAAAAAATCAAGTCCAGCTTATATTTTTAAGGCTTAGGCTAAGGTTTCTAACTTGGTTTTTTTTTTTAGGTAGGGTTGAGGAATTGGCTGGTGATATTTTTGAAAATCACAAGACAAATCATACTTACCCATATATGGTTTTCAAGGGAAAGAGATCATTTCTTGGTTGCGGTGGCCAATGAGAGCATGAGATTTCTTTTTTCATAGGGGGTGGAGCAGTAATTTCATGCGCCCCTATGTCTAAGGTAGAAGGGCCAAATCACCAATCAAGGGAAAGAGATCATTGTTTGGTTGCGGGGACCAATGAGAGCATGGGATTTTTTTTTTCATATAGGGGGTGGAGCAGTAATTTCATGCACCCCTATGTCTAAGGCACAAGGGCCACGTGACAGATCAATTTTTTTTTTATTATTATTTTTTTTAATAATTTGTCTATTGCCACTTAGATTTGGGAGAGTGTATAATAATGATTAGAGTACTGGTACACACATACACGAAAATATACAGAATGTGTATAGATATAAAAAGGAGCATTTAATTGAATTATACTATGAAATTTGACACATGGTTAATCTAATTTGTCTATTACCACTTAGAATTGGGAGAGTGTATAATAATGATTAGAGTACTTGTACACATACACTAAAATATACAGAATGTGTACAGATATAAAAAGGAGCATTTAATTGAATTATACTATAAAATTTGACACATGGTTAATCTAGATTATGTCTTTTCTATCCAATGGTCAGAATGGACATATCATTTGTCCACGAGACTGAATATATAGATATATTTTTTGTTAACCAAGGTGTCCGGGCAAGCTTACGCGCACCTCGACTAATCCTCGGGGAGACTAGCGTAGCAACCCACCACCACGGTCTCTACTTAAATCACAGATGCACATATGAAGAATCAAACCTGATACCGTGCGCCTATCACCTACACATACGCCTACACACCAATGTGTACTACAGGGTTTGATTCCACAACCTCCTTCCCTATGGACCAGCTCTTCAAGCCGGAGCTGCCACCACTAGGCTATCCTAGTGTTCATCCACGTGACTGAATAGATGTTTTATGAGATTTGAAAAAACAATAGACTTTTGTGATAATAAAAAATTCACTTAACTTTTCAATAAATAATACTTTTATTTTCATATTACTGTTTCACTTTTTAATTTGAGGTGATCAATATGTATTTAATCTATTCATTTGCATACTTACCAAAAACAAAAATATATTATTCATTGCACTATGATCTCACTATGTAATTATCCATGATTTGACACATGGTTAATCTAGATTATATCTTTTCTATCCAATGGACAGAATGGGCATATCATTTGTGCACTTGACTAAATAGATGCTTTATAACATTTGAAAAAACAACAGACCTTTGTGATAATAAAAATTCACCTAATTTTTTAATAAATAACACTTTTATTTTCATACCACTATTTCACTTTTTATTTGAGGTGATCACTATATTTTTAATTTATTCATTTGCATCCTTACCAAAAACAAAAATATATTCATTGCACTATGTCCCCACTATGCAATTATCCATGTATTTTGAAATGTTTTTTCAATCTCATACGACCTATCAAAATATATATTTTCGAAGGCATAGACTTTCACACCACTTGCATGGGGAGTCTCCCAGGCCACACCAGTCTGAAATGACCCACACAATATGAAAGAGAGAGAGAGAGAGCCCATGGCTCACGGATTGGGATCCTCTCTAACACCAACAATCTATTTAAAGGTTGGAAAGGCTTGGACACACATCCCCAGGTGTTGATAGATATTGGGATGTGTGACCAAACCCTTGGACCCCTTGGATGATCATTAAAGGGGCGTTGAAAGGTGCAGTCATTGGAAAGAAGGCCAATCCACGGCTCACTAAGTGAAATGGCATAGTAAAGTATGTCCACTTCGCTTGCATGGAGATTCTCCCCCTCCCCAAAATTCAATGGTTCAACATCCCAGTGGTCTTGTAGGTGAAATCCCAATTAGGAGGCGATCCAGGGTTTTGCTTTCAGCCAATCTTAACTATTAGTCTAGCACCTTTTGCTCGGTGGATTGATATCAAAATGTGTCTGCAGATACCTTTTAGTTTTTCTTATGTGTTGTAGTGGTTATTTCTTTTTTGAGAACTGAAATTTATCAGTAAAAAGTCAAACCAATGAAAAAAATCTAAAGTATCAATGACTACCAACTTGCAAACTAAACTTACGTCTAGTTTTGGCATTAAATTCCATTTCTGGCTTCTTGTATTGGCTGGCTTGGCTATTCTTTCTTAAAATTTAGCATCTATCTTGTGTAGACCGTAGTGATCTTCAATGGTAAACTTGGACCATGCAATTCCATCTGGGTTTGGATGTAATTATATAGTGTTCGAAAGTCATGTTATTAGTGACACACATGAATGGATTAACAACATCTACCTTATCTAGAACTTATATAGTGATCTTGAATGGTAAACTTAGACCAGTTCCATCTGGGTTTGGGTGTGATTACGTTTGGTATCGTTTCTGTTCCAGAAACGTCGTTTCGTGTTAAAAACGAAAATTTCAGTTTCTGTGTCAAAACGCAGTTTTTAAACGAAAAAATGATGTTTCAAAATTTCAGATTTTTATCGGGAA
>NC_056558.1:39538521-39596996 GCF_013358625.1 Macadamia integrifolia | reverse complement strand
TTTTTTTTTTTTTTTTTTTTTTTTTTTTTTTTTTTAAACTCTTTGTCCATACTATATCAGTATCACACAATATTAGTGTTTGTCAATACCAATTTATATTCAAGAATCAAATCCGTCATATCAATACGATCCCAATACCAATACTAATACGAAAGGATAAAAAGTGCAAAAAATATCCAATTTGACAAGATACAATCGATATGCATTGGTATCAGTTTCATATTGGTATCAATCCAATACAAGTTCATGTAGGAATGCAACCCTAAAACGATGCAAAAGATAATGGAAAAATAAGAACAAACAATGCACACAGATTTTCTGAGGTTCGGAAAGATTGATTACGCCTCTGGTGAGATGAGATCCTGCTTCACTATCAATGGAGAATAGGGTTACAGTGTTCGTCCCTCACACCTCCCAGTATTGCTTGCATTACAGAGGTAAAAACATTCGCTACAAATATATAGCGAAAAATGCTAATCTAGAAGTACATAACTGCCCTCAAATAAAAAATTCAAGTGGGGGGCTACGCCCTCTACACCCCCACGACCCACTAATTGGCTAGTGGGGCCGCCATTATGCCTGTCGAGGCATTGCATCAGTACTCCCTGGATTAAACTGTGACAGAATATAAGACATCGTATACCAATAGTTCCGATACTGATAACTCCCGTGGGCCCATATTCCCACAACCGCATTAACTGGGTCACAATTGAATGAGAACATTCAACTTTTACTGAAAATAGTAAAAAACACTAATCATCCCGTGTGAGTGATTTAAAGTATACCTAATGAGAGTCAAACTTAAGATATATGAGTATATATATATTTTAACTGGTAAAGTGGAATATAAAACCTTGTTCTAAAGGACTCTAGAGAAACTAGAAAGCATCAGAAACCAGCAGCAACAGCTCCCAGGGGACAGTTTGGTTGCCAAATGCTTCTTCATGCCTTGAGAAATGAGATCCAAGGGGGACCCATAGGTTTCCCAAAACCTGAAAACCCAAAACTGCCAAAATTCAATGCCTCCAAAACCCATTAACTCCATAAACCGAAACCACCATTGACTCGATAAACAGAAACCAGTCAACAAAAACCCCAAAATCAATGGGCTTACCTGTCCACCTTTTTTTTTTTTTCCCTTCTTTTCCCTACTCACTTTCCCAATCTATTTATTTGCTTTCCATCTTTCTCTTCCTCAGATGCAATTTCTTCAGAGAAATCACAAATCACTTCTTAGTGTCTTAATTTCTTCCATATATGCATGGCTTCTCTTGTTCTTCTTCTTTCTGAGCTTCTCCATCCAGAAGATGCAAACCTAGTTTCTGAATTCTCTTTCTTGGGTTCTTCTTCTTCTTCATCACCTTCTTCTTGTGCTGCTGCCATGGTTGCTGCTTCTGCTTCTGCAGACAAAAGGGCTATCAGAGAACTGGCAAGAAACCCATCAAAATTTGACAACAGTGCCCAGAAGTTAGAAGATTTACCAGAAATAAGATTCTCTGTAGACTTGGTTTGGCCTTAGAAGATTTCATTTTGGTCGATCTATATATATGAGTGAGAAATAGATGGTATTGCACTTTAGTTCCTGTATCTGTATAAATCTGTGTCAAATTTTGTACCAGAACTCTAAGTTTGATTTAAATGTAAATGGCTACCGATCTTAAATACCAAATATGTTTCAGTTTAAGCATTTGATTTCAACAGCTACTTGGGGTAATTGGGGAAACGGGTGGTCGCCATGGAAGAATCTTGAAGCTCATATCATGGTTACAGGCGGGGAAGAAAGAGGGGGAGGGAGAGGGGGTGCCTGTTACTATTGTTAGAATATGAGCATTCCAAGAATAGTTGCTGCCTCTAGGATGGAGGTGCTTTGTAGCGAGCTACACCATGTAGCGCAGATCCAAGGGTAGCGAGTAACACCGTTACACGGCGTGGCACACGATGGAAGATCTCCATCCCTACCCCCCAGTGAAAAGACCTTTTCTAAAGGGTAAAGTTTGGTCCTGTCAAGCAAAATCCGCCTTGAGCCCATGTAGGGCTTGGTCTGGTCAAGTTTTTGGATCCTGGTGACTGGTCATGGTTGAAAAACCTCAGGGTTGGGTTGGGCTCAGATTGAAGCTTCAACTCCATCCAACCTGACTTAATCCGGTCTAAAACTTAACTTTGAATTTTTATATTAGAATTTAAGGTTGCTATTGATATTTTAATTTTCTAAAATTCTTATTACATAAGATATGAATGGTAAAAACAAGTCAATCAAGGTTAATTTAATCATTGCAGAACCAAGGTCAACTCAACTCAGTCCAGTCTAACCTAACCCGGCCTTGATAGGGTCAATTAAGTCTGGGTTGGGTTGATATGAATCCGGTAGGGTTGGGCTTGAACAGGAATCTGATAGGGTTGGACCTAAACATGAACCTCAATCATTATAGAACAAAGGTCAACACAACTCAGTCCAATCTAACCCAACCCGGCCCTGACAAGGTCAATTAAGGCTAGGTTGGATTGATATGAATCCGGCAAGGTTGGACCTGAACATGAATCCGATAGGGTTGGACCTGAACATAAACCTAATAGGATTGAGTTGGACTTGAATTGAATTTTGAGAACCTAAGATTGAATTAGGCTTTTAAGAATTTCGGTCCAACCTGACCCTGTTTCACCCCTACTTGTCTATCGTCCGCTAACTTATTATAGAATGGGCGGCTATAAACCTAATGTATACTCGCACAAGTCACAACCATAACATATTCTGTGGACGGCAATACCCATACAAAATCTAAAGTATTTAGTCCATAGTATCAAGTTTTGTCACATGTGAGGTGGGAATAGATTGAAATAGATTAAAATTGTAATATATTAAAATTGGAGTTCCTTAATGGTTTGGTTTTGACATCACACTTTTAAGAAATTATACTAGATCGAAATTGTACTGTATCAAAATTGAAATTCTTCAACAATTTCATTTTGGTGTCATTCATTCTTAAATTAAAATTGATTCAGTCTAATCAAAATCATGTTGAATCAATCACTCACACAACTTTTGGTTCTTTTGGCATATGTCAAGTTTTAGCCCAAATCAAATTAATCAAATAACAAAATAAAGCATGGAAAATTATAAAACTAGAAAAAGCATGTAAGGATTATCAAGACGATTGGTGGGAGATTATATTATTGCATGAAAGTGTAAATGATTAAATTTGAGTATAAAATTTGATATATAATTAATTTAAATTATTTTTTAAATATCTAACAGTTAAAATTGCAATATTTTTACATGATAAAGCATACATGTCCGTATGCTACAAAATATTTATATATCTGTCCTATTGCATTACCAACCATCCCTATCTTTTCCATTATCCAAATTTATTTGAAGTATAAATTTAACTTCCAACAAGTTAAATTAAAGTGTTTAACTTGTTGCAACTGGGTTTACTTGCCGATCAACTTCAAAATAAAACAAATCCAATAGGAGGCTATCTAGTAGTGATGCACTCACATACTAGGCCTATCCAAGGATACCAAGAGTTGTGCTTAATTGATATGAGAAAACTATGGCTCCATTTGGTTACAATGAGAATTTAAAGGGAAGAAAAGTGAAATTTTCATACTTTAAAAAGAAATGTTTATAATCATTACCCCATTTGATTGTATAAACTACTAATTTTTTTTAACTATATTTAGTAATATATATTTTACATATTATACCAAAGGGTTTTGGATGTAGAGTAAAATGAAAATTATACTCAAATATAGAATGATTTGAAGTTAATGTTAAAGTCACATGAGTAATAATTACATATATTTCTTTTTTAAGTGAGAAAATTTCATTTTCCTTCTCTTTAATTCCCCTTACAACCAAACATAGCCTATGAAAAAACTAAAATTGAGATTATCTTTTAGTGTTAGTGTAATGAACAAGCTCCCCTTTATATATAGGAAAGGAAAATATACCATCAAAGGTTGTCTCCAAGAGACATGTCCAATCACCAAGTATTCTTTACTCACAAGACATGTTTCTTATCATTCAAAGATGACTTATTGATCATTTAGATGCATATCAAGAAAGAACACAACCATCTAACAAATCTTTTATAAAATAAAAAATATTTTGAACATTTATTTTAAAAAATTTAAAATTTCAAGACATCCATGTAAGGAGTCATTGTCACTAAGTCATTCTCCACCCATCTCAAGGTGATGCCTATCCCATTAACATACTTACTCAAAGTCAATGAATTCCCCTTTACTTAAGGTCAAGGGAGACTAAGTCTAACTAAAAATATACTTAAAACACCTAGAGAATGAAATTATTTGTGAAGCCATTAAAGTGGAAGAAAAAAATGTCTCAAGACCCAAGGATGGGTTAGAGGGCAACATCTTGATGTGACTGTTTGCGTTACATTTTGTTTCTCTATCTCTTTTTTTTTTTTTTTTTTTTTGGTAAGGTTCTTTATCTCATCTTCAATCCATTGAAAATCCTATCAAATCTAAGGAATAAATAAATAAAATTTTCACTTATTTAACTCAAGAGAAAAAAAATTAAATATTTTGGAGTTTGATCACTACAAATTAAATTTTATTTTCAACTTACATACGCCGGTCTCCTTGGAACTTTTCCAAGGAGAGGAGGAGAGATAGATTCCATAAATAAATAAATAATATTAAAACAGAAGCAGTCAACAGAAAAACCAAATGAATGGGCTGATTTATACAATTTTTTATTATTTTATAGCTTTCTTCTATGATTCATTCTCACTTCACTTCCCTTATATTTATATGTTTTCCATCTTTTCCTTCCTCACAATTTCCTTTAAGTATCAGAACTCACACAAATCACTTCTTACCGTCTTAATTTCTTCCATATATGTATGGCTTCTCTTATTCTTCTTATTTCTGAGCTTCTCCATCCAGAAGATGCAAACTTAGTTTCTGAATTCTCCTTCATGGATTCTTCTTCACCACCTTCTACTTATTCTGCCATGGTTGCTGCTTCCACTTCTGCAAACAAAAGAGCTATCAGAGAACTGGCAAGAAACCCACAGAAATTCGACTACAGTGCCCATAAGGTAGAAGTTTTGCCAGAAATAAGAATATCTGCAGACTTGGTTTGGCCTTAGGGGATTTCATTTTGGTTGATCTGATTAGTATAAGCATGTAAATGTTGACCTTGGCTAGTGAGAAACAGAAATAATAGTATATATTGTAGTGTGGTTCTTGTATCAGTTTATCAATTTCTCATCAGTTAGATAAAACATGTGTGTTAATTGATTCATACAAAAAAAAAAAAAAGGGGGGGGGGGGTGTAAATTTTTCTTCCATTTGTGGAAGAAGGTTTACTCATTAAGTCACCGTCGTGGCTAGGTCTTAATTACTCCCCTTATGGTACACAGTTGAAAATGTCTTTGGAACTCATTTGAGCAGTCTTGAACCCATGGTGAAAAAAATGTTATTTTGCTATGAATGAAGAGAAATTCAATCTTTTTATTTATTTATTAGATAAGGGTAATTCATAAAATTGGTAAAACCAAATAATGCTTCATAAGGCGAACATAAACAATACTTTTAAGAGTAGCAGATTTTATGGACCTTATCCGAAAAAGAAGAAGAAGCAGGTTTTATGGACAGCAACACCCATATAAAATCTATGGATTGGCATAAATTTGTGATGTGTCAACATCTTTTTCTTTATCATTCCTTAACTAGGACCCATAGGCCATTAGAATGGTGTCCAAGAGGACGGTCAGGGCTGGGGAGGATTTGAATTGAAGACCTGAGCCTAGGAATGCTTTACGAGACAGGAAGAAGCATAGAACCTCTAAATTCTTTGCTCAGATGTCAAGTTTTAAACCAAATGGAGTTGATCATGTTACAAAATAAACCATAAAAAGTGTAAGACTACAAAATAATGTATGGATTACCAAGATGGTGGATGGAGGATATGTGAATGCATGGTAATGTAAATGATTAAATTTAAGTATGAAAATTTTTCTCGATGTTCATAATTTTGTATCTATACCAGCCTCCATGCTCAGGCCAACGAACGAAGTAGTACTACTCATGTGACTTGTTGCAACTAATATCATTACCAAGCTCTCACATATAGACATCACTAATCTGGACATTGATATACTTATTACTTATATACTTAACGATTTTTTTTCTTGTGATAAAAAAAAAAAATTTGAGTATGAAATTTGACATGTTATTTCCTAAATATCTTATAGACGAAATTATGACATCAGCCTTTCACATGATACTTGGAAATAGTTTTTCTTGCGAAGCAAGAGTGAAGCTGCGCAAATTTACCCCTCAGACCTTGCAGTAGTGAGAGCCATGTGCCTTGGGCTGCTCTTTTTTAAACCTTTCACATGGTAAAAATCTGTGTATTTATTCATATATACAATTCTTTTCACAGTTCGCACATACGTTACAGAAGGGGCACCAGTCAAAAGATGTAGAACATAGAAAGCCTGCATCATATGATTGCCATTCCATATAACTTGTTTTCTATCCAATATGGCTAATCAACTTTAATTTTCTATCCTACGTTTGCATAAAAGGTCTTTGAACCATATGGTAGATGATCGACCTCTCATCAAGGATTTTAAACATGGAATCGGGGGTTGAATAAGAATTGGTCAGAATCAGTCTAAAAAAGCTTAGAATCAGCCACTCCAATGCGTCCAGTTAGGATTGATAACAGTCTTTCAATTCAAATTATCTGATTCAACTGACCTGACTCCGAGTTTTTAAACAGTGTCTCTCATCCTAAGCAACAATTGATATTAGACTATGAGCTACGATATTAGATTGCCTAGCTAGGAGTAGGAGAAAGTCTTCTTCCATTATGAATTGAATGAAAAGTTTAAGTACACCATTTAAAATCATGATTACTCTGTCTCATATTAGACGAAGTCGAAACAATCCCTCATCTTGTAGTGATATTTATCCTTATCATTCTGAATCAAGTCAAGAAATTCTCTTCCACTCACAGTGAGGAGAGACAGATCCAAATAAGAATATATACTTAAAATACACGGCCAGGAGAAAGAAATTGTTTGTCTAACTTGTGTTCAAGCGCGGAAGAAATTAATGTTTTAAGACCCAAAGCATAGATTAGACGGCAACATCTTGATGTGATTGTGTGTGTTACATTTGTTTCTCAATCTCATCTTCTATGTAACAATAGAAAATCCTACTTACCCTGAGGGGAAAAAAAAAAAATTCAGATGTTTTACTGACCTAACTTGAAAAACAAAAAAAAAAAAATCAATATTTTGAGGTTTGATTTCATTAAATTAGAATTTATTTTCCACCTTTACAAACGCCGGTAGCTGTAAGGAATTGGTAGCTTCTCAGCCTCAGCTAGCTAAAACAGTGGGCCCTGTCCATGTAAAACAGAGAAACCAAGAGGCGCCAGTTTCTTCACGGGACCTTAATAGAGAGAGAGAGAGAGAGAGAGAGAGAGAGAGAGAGAGAGAGAGAGAGAGAGAGAGAGAGATAGTGATTCTTATCCTCAGATTTTTGAGCTTAAGGAGTTTTATAGTTTAATTATTAAATACAAAGGGTGTGGGTTTCTTACACCAATAATGTGAGAGTGGATATTTATACTTAGAGTTTTATTTTTTGGGTTTATGAGAGGGGCCCACTTCAGTGAGTTCTGTGAATGCCAGACCAACCTACAACAACAATAACTCTATGTCTTTTTCCAATTAAATGGGTCTACTCTAGACCAGAATATGATTCATCCACAAATTCTTGCACTTCCTGTGGGTCTGTTCTATGTTAGTTTGAAACTTTGTAAATAAATTGCTCATGTCATCATTAATTTTTTTTTTATAAAATATATTATCAACTAATCATGATTTAGTTTTTAAATCAATATAACTTTCACGCGTTTAAAGATAGCACCGTTGAAAAATGAAGAGAAAATACATATAAAAATGGGCATATGGTTGAGATGTCACCCCTTAATTGACATGTGGTTTATTCAAAGAGTTTTCATCTATCAAGTAATAAAAATAAATTCAAATAATTGACACAACCAATAGAAAGATGTCAACATGAAAACAATTTTAAACAAAGATGGTTTCTTAAAAGGCAGCGTGGCCCTGTGTAAATTCGCAAAAGCATTAACAAAAATAAAATTTCTGCATTTCATGAGAGGTGGACTCATTATTTTGCCCCATTTTGTGTCTGGACATAGGGGCCACACTACTTGGTTTTATTTTTATAAAAAAATATTACCAAAATATAAATACCGTGAAAAAAGGTTTTATACATGGTCATGTACATACATGATCATGCCTTAAACCGTTGGATGGGGAAGAGAGGGATGTGTTATACCACTTCTACCCCCACCTCCACCCAACGGTTGAAAGGCACGACTGTGCATAAAAACTGGGTCTAAATTCTTTCTAAGCAAAAAGTTTTTCTATTTTGGCAATATTGGGGAGTATCTCTATACTACTGACACCAATATTTTTTTTTATTTTTTTTTACGTGAAAGAGTGATATACTTAAGCTACTTTTGGAAGCCAAGAAAAGAAAAGAAATATTAAAAAATAAATTAAATTTGAAAAGAAAAAAAGATATATAAAAAAAATCATTGTATAATCATGACTTATCTTATTATGTCTTTGTACTTTTCTTGATTACCTAATATAGATAAATGTATGATTAGAGGATTTTTGGATCCCTCCTTATTCACTAAATTTCAGCGCTATCGAATCACGTGGCATATTTGTGCCAGTCTAATAAACTCTCTAGACCTACTACACTAGAAAAATAAAAACTCTCATACTACAAACAGAGCTACTTAAGGAGGATTTTCTTTCCTTTCTGTTAAGACTGATTGATTGGGTTCTCATTAAAGCAAAAAGATTTTTATATAGCATCCACATTGGGGTTTAGAAAATATCTGTTTGTTATCAAGGAGAGAAGTGTCATGAAATGGAAAATTGGGTGCCACAATATACTTTCCACTCATAGGACATTAAATAAATGCACATTTAGCATGCATGTCAAAATTGAATCAGCATGCCTAATTGAACAAGAGCCTCACCAATTAATCAATTTCTGTGTTCAAAACCTCTGAGGCAATTGCATGCTTACAATATTATCTCTGGGGAGGCTATATAATGAACCATCACTTGGATTGTTAATTGTCTGCCCAATTTCTGGCTCGTCTAATGGCAACGAGGGTGTAACTTCTTTATTCTTCCGGAAAACCAAGTATGCAATCCCAGCCAAATACACCAACACACCTGAAAAACCAAATATCCCAGCAAACACGACTATGACGACTTCTAACCCTGAATGAAGTAGTAACTTCATAAAGCTGGTTAAAATAAAGTATATGTTAATGGCCATGATCAGGGAGCCTACGATCCAGGTGACAGCAGTTATCTGCAATAGAAAGTAGTGAACAATATAAATATCAGACTAACAATGTTACAGATAATGAATGGCAGTCCAACAATTAAAGGGTTGAAGTCCAGAAGATATCAAACACACAAAGGAAAAGAAAAAAAAAAGACCCAATTGGATAAAATGCTTATGAGTTTATGATCATGATCATCTGCCAGATCAAGCGTGTTAAAAAATGTACTAGGATCATTTTCAAACTGTTTGCTAGAGGTTCTAATGCTGTCTGCCAAGTGCCAACATAACAGAATCTCAGTCACTATCCCAGCTTGGCACGAGCAGGGGAGAAGCATTGGCAGTGTTCTGCTCTGGCAATTATTCACTTAAATCAGCTAAACAATTTTTTTTTTTAATCAATGAATATAATCCAAAGAGACCAGTCAGACATTTTGTTTCAGTATCCAACATAATTTTTTTTAATCCAAGTTTAAATTGTAAAATCTTGTACCTGTAAAGTGCACATATCATTCATGCATCTTTTTTATGGGTTAATAGATTACATACCACCAAAGTACAACAGCTGATACAGACTTCCAGAAAGTCCTAAAATACTAAAGATTCTTCTGATTTCAAGTTTATTCAGTCTTGACAACATAGTGACACTCTGTACAAGTGTCCAACAATTATACAACTTGTCCACACCTAATTGCATGAACTAATGACAATTAATATGGAACATTATTCACAAGCCATATGTATGTCTAAAATGCATATACAGTCACCTCATTCCTGTACGCTTGTAGTTTATGCCACATTTGAATTATTCAAATCAGTGGACATGTAGACTTTTCACATAATGTAACATCCTATTCTCTATTAATATAAAAGAAAACCATAATGTGATGGACATTTCCCCCTTTACCCCAGTGGAGGTGTGGATGGCTGGGTGAGCAGTTAATTATATCTTATATGAAGAGTGGTTCCTTCAAAAAATGTAGGGCTGGACAAATTTGTTCAGCATCCAAATCAAATTGCCAATGAATGTCTTAGCAATAATACACAAGCCTTAGATTTTTGAGATTATCAACTTCTTAACATATTCAAATAAAATTAATTAAGTTCAAAAAATAAATCCATCTCCTTATACAGCCATCCAACATTAGTGTATAGACAATTAGACATGACTCAAAACTCTTTTGCGATTGATTAATAGTATAATCCACCATAGAAGAAATCTTACCACAGTTGAGTTTGCATGTAAACCCATCTTGGTTGTGCTGCTAGTGAACTTGAGAAGTGGAATGAGAGCAAAAGGGAGTTCAAATGACAGGATCATCTGTCAAGAAAACATAACTGTAAAGATTCATAATGCCATTGTGACCAAAGCAAGAAGAAAAGTGATGTTTTTTCGTTATGTAAGAGTTTTACCAATCACATTGTACAATGCATGTGTTGTGAAATAGAGAATATAGGAGGAGTTGTTCAATAATTATTTTATGCTTATCTTCTTAATAGTTATTTTGTGGTTATATTTTAGTTATGGAGGAGTCATGTGTTATGTGGGAAAGAGGAGTTCCACGAGTTGTAACTACTTGTATTCCTATTTAATGGGGATAATCTTGAATGAAAAATAGACTTTGAATGACAATTTGGCATCTAAAATTTCTCTTTGGAGGAGGCATGGCTTATTGATATGGCCAACCATCCCTCCTATTTATCCTTATCCTTACTTATCTCTACCCTTATCTCTAACCAAATATTTGTTTTCCTATTTTCTCTCCACCCGCAGCCTTGCACACATCACACATCCTCTCAGATGTGCAGAATATATTATCCTTTTCCTTTTTATAAAGAAAAGAATGAAAAAGATGGATACATTATGAATCCATTTGGTTCTTCGGATATCCCTTAGATGATACAAATAGGACTAATCAGAAGGTGGCACCATCTGTTTCATGAAATGATGTGATGTAGGGGGGGGTTCCTAGATGACTAGGTCTCCTACAAGATTAACTAACTAGGTAGGTTAACTCAAGGGGCTTAGGTAAATAAGACCAAAGAATCTCAGCAAACACGATTAAGCATGCAAGATAAAGCGAGACTAATAAACAAAGTAGCCAAAAGCAATATTAATCTAGACAGAAAAACACATAAATTCTTACTCAAGTTTCAAGTGGGGACATGGGGAAGGGAACAAACGACATATGAATATTAGGTTCAGCACAAATCCATCTAGACACCCAACTTAGATATGCAACAATCGATAAAATAGGCATAAACAAAGGGCAAAGGCAGACTTCAACGTTAATGGGTTGCAATATATATAATAGGGATTAAGGGAGGTGGGGAGGATTTAGTTTAGTACTTTACCATACTGCTATTCAGATCTGAGGAGAGAAGAAGAAATCCAGGTTCTCCAAAATAAAGAGGTTGTAGTCCACTTTTTGTTGAAGAAGATACACCCAGCCAATTGTAGAGAGAGTAGCAGCAGTGATGTAAAGGCAGCAGTGTGCAGCGGCAGCAGTATTGTAACGGCAGTAGTACGTAGCAGCAGCAGTGAGGTAGAGGCAGCAGTTGCAGCAGAGCAGTTTTGTACCGGCAGAATTATGTTGCAGCAGCAGTGGGGTAAGGCAGCAGGTGCAGCAGTAATAACGCAGCAGCAGGTGCAGCAGTAATAACGCAGCAGTATAAACGCAGCAGCAGGTGCAGCAGTATAACGCAGTAGCAGAAATAAAAAAAACAATAAGACTGAAAAGAAAGAGAGGGAGGCGAGACAAGAAGATTGAGAGAAGAGAGAGAGCCGAGAGAGTAAGGGAAGAAAGAGGCGAGAGAGAAGGGGAGAAAAGTCGAGATTGAGAGAGAGAGAGAACCGTGAGAGGGGTGGGGATTTGCTCTTGGCTTTCTTTTCAATTAACATTCATTCAAAATAAACAATGGCCAATGGCCTTACACTTAAAGAGAATAAACTTCCAAAAATAAAAAGATACTTAGAAACTCAATTGCATGAAATAAAAACTACCTAATAGATCAATATAAAGAAATCCTAGTTTCCTAATTGTATAAGACAATCAAATATCACTAGATTTAAAGCAAAGTACTAGAATCAAATAAGATTTGGTGGGGTCTACAAAATCTTCTAAGATCTTCTAAAAATCTGGATCGATCTTGGGACCCACAAGATCTTCTAAAATCTTCTAAGATCTTCTAAAATCTGGATCGAGCTTGGGGCCCACAAGATCTTCTTCTTTCTATTCTTCCAGCCATAAAGATGGCTGCTTCTTCTTCTTCTTGCGCCTGTACACTTTGATGTCCCCATCAACTCTCCCCAGCTTGGAAGAATTCACCTCTGGTGAATTAATGCTCATGTAATACTCAAGTAGGTCTGGGTTGAGTTGTTGGACTTCTTGCATTGTGATCCAGGTGTTGTCAATTTCCGGACGTCCATGACACTTGACCAAGAACTCTCTAGAACCTCCAGTGTGTGTGGACACAATTCTCTCATCAAGGATTTCCTCAATTTCTTCAGTTCTCCTCGTGACCTTAGGCACAGGTGGTAACGAGGCGGGGGGAAGTGGTTGGCTTGGCTCAGAAGTCTCATCAATGTTGAAAGGGAAGTCTTCAAGGTCATCAGGATAAAAAGAGGTGAAGGTAGAGGTACCATGGTATGGGACTAGGTCTTCAACATTGAAAATATTGCTGATCTCTATGCTGGCTGGAAGGTCAAGAACATACGCATTGGCACCTATCCTCTTGAGTACCTTGAACGGACCTGTGCTACGAGCATGTAGCTTGCTCGCTTTTCCCCTAACAAAACGTTGTGGCTTGATTCTTACCATCACCATATCACCCTCTTGAAACTCTTGTAGCCTTCTGTGCACATCTGCCTTCGATTTGTATTGCTCATTGCTCAGTGCTATCTGTCTCCTTATACCTGCATGCAAATCATGTATATGCTGAGCAAAAGATTCGACTGACTGGGAGGTCTTAGAACTAGACACGACTGGGATAAGGTCTATGGGTGCCCGAGGCTGGTATCCTGAACAGATCTCAAAGGGGGACAGACCATTGGTACGGTTCTTAGAACTGTTATATGCAAACTCGGCCTGGCTAAGGACTCGATCCCAACTGGTAAGGTGTTCTCCTATGAGGCAACGCAATAAATTCCCTAAGCTCCTATTGACAACCTCGGTTTGGCCATCGGTCTGAGGGTGGAAAGTTGAGGAGAAACGGAGTTTCCTTCCCATCATCCGCCATAGGGTCCTCCAAAAATGACTCGTGAACTTAACATCCCTATCGGACACTATGGTGAGGGGTAACCCATGGTACTTGACAACCTCACTAAAGAAAAGTTTGGCTACTATGGATGCATCGGAGGTCTTAGAGCATGGGATAAAATGGGCCATCTTTGAGAAGCGGTCAACAACCACATAAACAGAATCGTGGCCTCTCAAAGTTCTTGGTAGACTAAGCACAAAGTCCATGCTAAGGTCCTGCCAAGGGGAGTGGGGAATGGGTAGGGGAGTGTACAAACCCGTGTTTTGCTTTTGTTGTTTGGCGGTCTGGCATGTCCTGCACTGACCCACAACTCTAGCAACATCCCTCTTCAGTCCTGGCCAAAAGAATCGGTCCTCAACGAGGGTGATGGTCTTATCACGACCGAAGTGGCCAACGACTCCCCCAGCATGCAATTCCCAGATCAGGAAATCTCGGAGTGAAGTCCTGGGAATGCACAACTTGCTTCCTTTAAAAAGAAAGCCCTCCCTAAGTAGGTAGTCCGAGCGGTTGACTGGTTTGCCTTCACTCAAGGAAGTGAACGGCTCATTAAAATCAGGACAGGTGGGGTATTGGTCCTTGACTCGCTCGAACCCTACAACCTCTACACTCATTGCTTGGAGTAGCACACTAGCCCGACTCCTAGCATTGGTGCGACTGAGGAACATGTTCACCCGGCTCAGTGCATCTGCAGCAGTATTCTCGACCCCAGGCCTATGCTTGAGTACAAAAGTGTACTCTTAGAGGAACTCAACCCACTTGACATGCCTCTGATTGAGTTTCTTTTGGGCACTAAGGTACCTCAGAGCTTGGAGGTCAGAGAATAGTATGAATTCTTGCGGTAAAAGGTAATGTCGCCAATAGCGCAATGATTGGACAACCGCATAGAATTCCTTGTCGTATGTAGAATATCGTTGCCTAGCTTCATTAACCTTCTCACTAAAATAGGCAACAGGGTGGCCCTCTTGTCCTAGGACACCACCTATCCCAATACCAGATGCATCACAGTTAACTTCGAAGACCTTAGAGAAATCTGGGAGGCGCAAGACTGAAGCTTCAGTCATAAGCTTTTTAATCTCATTAAAGGCCTTCGTAGCACTCTTAGTCCATTGAAACTCCTTCTTTTTCATGCAATCGGTGATAGGAGACATAATGGAACTAAATCGGTAGATGAACCTTCTGTAGAAAGTGGCTAAACCATGGAAGCTTCGTACCTTATGAATGTTAGTTGGCTCAGGCCACTCTACAATCGCCCTCACCTTCTCAGGGTCAGCAGATACTCCCTGAGCTGACACAACAAATCCTAGGAAGATGACTTGATCACTCATGAAGGTGCACTTCTTGAGGTTGACAAAGAGTTTCTCTTGTGAGAGCACATGAAAAACCTTCTGTAAGTGATCCAAGTGGGAAGACGGGGTCTTACTATAGATGAGGATGTCATCAAAGTAAACCACAAGGAACTTGCCAATGAATGGTTGAAGCACTTGATTCATTACCCTCATGAAAGTGCTAGGTGCATTTGACAAGTCAAAAGGCATGACTAACCAATCAAAGAGGCCATCCTTCGTCTTGAAGGCTGTCTTCCACTCATCTCCCGGCCTGACCCTAATCTGGTGGTACCCGCTCTTGAGATCAATCTTCGAAAAGATCGAAGAGTTGGCCATCATATCCAACATGTCATCAAGCCTAGGGATAGGGAACCTATACTTGATGGTGATCTTATTGATGGCCCTACTATCAACACCCATACGCCAGGTGCCATCTTTCTTTGGCGTGAGCAAGGCAGGTACAGCACACGGGCTAAGGCTTTCCTTAATGAATCCATTTTGCAACAGTTCATCCACTTGCCATTTGAGTTCGGCGTGTTCTTTGGGATTCATTCTGTAATGGGGTAGGTTCGGGAGAGAGGATCCTGGAACTAAGTCAATAGCGTGTTGGATGTCACGCATATGCGGTAACTCATCAGGTAGTTCCTCAAGGAATAGCCTCTCGAATTTCCTCAATAAGGGTTGCACTTCTCTAGGAGCCTCAGTGAATAAGCGTGACCTATCGGTATTACTCTGTACGGCAACTAGAGCATAAATCACCCCTAACTCGTGACACTCTCCTTCAAATTGTTGTTGATTTAAAATGTTGAGTGTTTTGGTGGGGGCGTGTTTGGATGTACTTCCCTTGTGTTCTGGAACCCTAACTTCCCTAGGGGGACTGGGTGTTAGTCTGATCTTCTTCCCTTTGAACTCAAAGACATAGGTGTTAGACTTCCCGTAATTGGTGACATCCCGGTCATATAACCAAGGCCTACCTAGAATGATGTGGGCAACATCCATCTCTAGGACATCACACCACACTCGATCCTCATATCCTGCAAAGTGTAGGGGGACTAGACACCTCAGATTTACGGGAATGGTGGACTAATCAACCCAGGCAACCTTGTAAGGCTTGGGGTGGGGTTCAGGTTTGAGGCCCATTCGAGCAACAACGCTCTTGGCGACCACATTCATGCAACTCCCGCTGTCTATGGCGACACGACAGTTCTTGCCCTAATGACATGTGTAGGTGATGAAAATATTAGTTCGTCGCCAATCGTCGCTATTCTTAGGTTGTGAGACCATGCAACGCACAATGCTGAGCTTGAGGTCACCGGCCTCCTCGGTGTCCTCATCAGATATGGTCTCATCTGGCCTATGGTCCTCATACTCATGGTCCTGAAAACCCTCTTGGTCACTTTCCTCAGGGGTCTGCTCTCCTACGTAAAGATTCCTATTGGGACACTCCCTGGAGAAGTGACCAAACCCACGACACTTGAAGCACTGTTGTTGCCCACTACTCTTGGGCGTTTCTCCCAAAATTCCTTTACCCTTGTTGTCAAATTGACGCTGTGGTGCAGCAGGGGTTTTTGGGAATCCAGTTGAGCCTTGGGGTGGTTTTCTAAATTGGGACTCCCCAGCTTGGAAGTTCTTCCTCTGAGAATAAGTTCTCATGGAGGATTCTACCTCAAGGGCTATCCTGAAGGCCTGTGGAACGTCTCGCACCAGGTGGGGTGCCATACGAGACTGAATTTCGGAGTTGAGCCCGGTAAGGAATCTGGATAGTGTCTGCTCAACATCCTCCCGAATACGGCTTCTAATTTTTAATTCATTGAACTTGCTCATGTACTCGGTCACAGTCAACTTCCCTTGCTTCAGGGTATTCATTTCATTCAACAACTGGAGCCTATAAGTGATAGGCAAAAATTCCCTCTTGAGCCGCTCTTGCATCTCTACCCAGGTGGTGATTGGCTCAAGTCCTAGGTGGTCCTCCTGGTACTCTAGGTCTGTCCAGAAGTCCTGGGCAGCTCCAATAAGCTTGAACTTAGCAAACCGGTAGCAGACTTCCTCTGGCATATTATAGAAATCGAAGTACCTATCCATCTGCTTGATCCAATCCAGAAGGATCCTAGCGTCAATCTGACCATCATAGGTAGGGGCATCTACCTTAATCATCCGTCTGACATCAAAGCCCCTATCATGGTGCTCATAGCCCTCATCATCTCCATATTGGGTTTGGCGTCTTGGCGGTGGGCCTCGACCCCTACCCTGATCCCTACCACGCCTTAGTCCTTGGAAGTTATCCCCTATCTGGTCATAACCGTCAGTCTGGTTATTTTCGTTTACTTCCTCAGGGTTAGGGCCTCTGCCCCTAGGTTCACTGCCAGTTATGTTACTGCCTTGCCATCCATCAGGGTTTTGGGCACTTGTCTCGAGGGCAGCCAACTTATCGGTAAGGGCTTAGAGATGGATAGCTTGTGTTTCATGTATGGTTTGAACGGCTTTCATGAATTCATCCAATTGCTCTGATTGAGTGGCGGTGCTAGGAGGGTCAGACATATCCTGGTATGCTCTACCACTACGAGTGGACATAAGGAGATGGGCAGCCAAAGGTACGGTTGCCACCAAAGACTCAAGGTCTACTCAGGATCTCCAATTGAGATAAGTAGTTATCCCTTTCGATCTTGAGGTCAGAAATCTCCCTCTCGAGTATATGCTTTTGGAGGGAATAACGTCCAATGCTATTTGGCCCCGCCAATTTAAGAAAGAAAAGGGTGTCCTCTAATCTATAGTATCGCTCTCTTAGCTCATACTCGACCACGGGCAAACGGTGACGGAGACTAGACCTCAAAAGATAAGACATGTAAACAAGGGACAACAGTACTTAATTACCCTCAACCTAGACAAAACCATGCTCTGATACCAAGATGATGTAGGGGGGGTTCCTAGATGACTAGGTCTCCTACAAGATTAACTAACTAGGTAGGTTAACTCAAGGGGCTTAGGTAAATAAGACCAAAGAATCTCAGCAAACACGATTAAGCATGCAAGATAAAGCGAGACTAATAAACAAAGTAGCCAAAAACAATATTAATCTAGACAGAAAAACACATAAATTCTTACTCAAGTTTCAAGTGGGGACATGGGGAAGGGAACAAACGACATATGAATATTAGGTTCAGCACAAATCCATCTAGACACCCAACTTAGATATGCAACAATCGATAAAATAGGCATAAACAAAGGGCAAAGGCAGACTTCAACGTTAATGGGTTGCAATATATATAATAGGGATTAAGGGAGGTGGGGAGGATTTAGTTTAGTACTTTACCATACTGCTATTCAGATCTGAGGAGAGAAGAAGAAATCCAGATTCTCCAAAATAAAGAGGTTGTAGTCCACTTTTTGTTGAAGAAGATACACCCAACCAATTGTAGAGAGAGTAGCAGCAGTGATGTAAAGGCAGCAGTGTGCAGCGGCAGCAGTATTGTAACGGCAGTAGTACGTAGCAGCAGCAGTGAGGTAGAGGCAGCAATTGCAGCAGAGCAGTTTTGTACCGGCAGAATTATGTTGCAGCAGCAGTGGGGTAAGGCAGCAGGTGCAGCAGTAATAACGCAGCAGTAGGTGCAGCAGTAATAACGCAGCAGTATAACGCAGCAGCAGGTGCAGCAGTATAACGCAGCAGCAGAAAAAAAAAACAATAAGACTGGAAAGAAAGAGAGGGAGGCGAGACAAGAAGATTGAGAGAAGAGAGAGAACCGAGAAAGTAAGGGAAGAAAGAGGCGAGAGAGAAGGGGAGAAAAGTCGAGATTGAGAGAGAGAGAGAACCGTAAGAGGGGTGGGGATTTGCTCTTGGCTTTCTTTTCAATTAACATTCATTCAAAATAAACAATGGCCAATGGCCTCACACTTAAAGAGAATAAACTTCCAAAAATAAAATGATACTTAGAAACTCAATTGCATGAAATAAAAACTACCTAATAGATCAATATAAAGAAATCCTAGTTTCCTAATTGTATAAGACAATCAAATATCACTAGATTTAAAGCAAAGTACTATAATCAAATAAGCTTTGGTGGGGTCCACAAAATCTTCTAAGATCTTCTAAAAATCTGGATCGATCTTGGGACCCACAAGATCTTCTAAAATCTTCTAAGATCTTCTAAAATCTGGATCGAGCTTGGGGCCCACAAGATCTTCTTCTTTCTATTCTTCCAGCCACAAAGATGGCTGCTTCTTCTTCTTCTTGCGCCTGTACACTTTGATGTCCCCATCATGATGACTAATGTTTAGTTTGTCGTCTACCCTCAAGAGACACTATCATTTTATAATTCACATGTATTCGACCATCAGTAACACCATACTTTAAGCAAAGATGAATCCTTTAGCCATTGTTCAGCTTCCCTCGACTTATGGACCATTAACATTCATCTTGCATAAAATGAACAGGCATTTCTCACATATCACTGCCCTTGACTGTTTATAATATGCATTAATGGGTGAAAGAACCCAATTCATGTAAAATAGGTATTAATTGACAGAAAATTTAACCTTGTCCATTCAGGTATGGTAGGTCTGATCCAGATAAAGTCTGGAAGACATCTATCTGTAGGTATTCATTATAGTAATAACTCAAAAGACCGTTCCATTGTTTTCTTTTTTCACCCTCCCCACGCACATTAAATTTAGTAGCAATACTCTAATACCAAATCCACCGACACAGTTGACAAATAACAACAACTTGGCACAATATACAGAAAAAATAAATCAGAATTGGCACTCCCAGACTATACAAACATGGAATGCATCAAAAGAATTTTCTCTGGGCCCACATCTCATGTGGTCAGACTACTGCACCTCAATCATAGTGTCCATGTTTGTCCAACAAACCAATCAAATCATGTGGAGAAATTGACCATAAAATAGTCTGTAAACAGTATAGAGAAAGGATAGTTGACTAATCAATACGGGAATTAAGAGAGGAAAAAAAAAAAAACCATAACATTTCAGCATAAACTATTGATTCACAAATTTGGCCTTATAACATTTAAGTTTGAAACCTACTAGAAAGTGAAAGAAGAGGTTGCATGCAGCTTACGAGGGAAAATCATCTTAAACTTATTCCAAAGTGAAGTCATAGACTCATAGTTGTAATAATCAACAAACAAATCAAATACATTCCAAGCACCAATAATCCCAGATAAATGTAAATCTTGAGTTAAAGATGAGAGAAGAATTCATTGCTGAGGTAATGAGTCAATTACCGATGCAATAATAATTAATTTGCCAGCCCCAGCAGAGCCACCAATGATTGAAACAATCAGACTTGGCACTATTGCCAAACATCTTGTTAAGAAGTTCCGTATCCATGGCTTGAGACGCAAATGAAGAAACCCCTGCCAAAAAACAAAAAAGTTTGTATGTTAAATTGCCAGATTGGAGTTAATTGGGATTAGAGCTTGAATCCCATAATCTCTTCTCCAAGACGAAGAAAATTGTAGGAATAATATTCAAAACCCAATAATTCAGTTAGAGAGATACCTGCATGACATATTGCCCAGCATAGGTCCCAGTAATTGTGGAACTTTGACCCGATGCCAATAATGCAACTGCAAATAGTTTTGAACTGAAACTGCCCAAGACATTCTGTAATAAATAAAACAAGACAATGAGAAAATGAAAACTGGAGAAACCTAAACCGCTGCAAGCAAATATTTAAGTCCAGCCTAAAATGACGAACTGAAATACAAAAACTGGTAAAAGAACCCTAATAGAAATTATTTCAATGGAGAAAGTTGACACCAAGAAGGTAACTATATCACCCAAAATGGAAAGGACAACCAGTAAACCAAAATTTACTCTTAGTAGAAAAGAGGCTTTGTTCAAGTCCAAGTTCTTGCAGCCTGTCTGATCTTCTTGACTCAAGTTTTCTGAATTGCAGACTGCACCACTCACAGAAATAACTGATACATTAATGAGAAAGGCTATCATTAAAGCGATTGCACTCTCTATGGTATAAAATCTGCATGCATCCTGCAAACAAGAAAATTGGGAAAATATCAGAATCATGAAGGATAGAAATAAGGGCAAGAGAACCCTGTCCACTTGTGCGGCCACTGTGCCAGTGCGCAGGCCAATGGGAGGCCGCACGGAAGCATCTGGGCTGGGGGGCAGTGCCATCTTTTTGCACCAGCCTGTGTCTAGGCATAGATACACGCAAGCAGGCAGGGTTCTTCTCTTCTAGAAATAAATACTGTGCCAACCTCCAAGTTAATATTTGAAATAAGGATAGGTAACTGAAATGTTCCAATGGAAAGTATAGCATATGAAAACAAATACACGAGAGAAAAACGATCACTAGCAAGTAGCAACCAAATATTTATCATGTTACATTCATCTCAAAACATGAAGACTAGTTCACCTGATTTTAGAACAGCTATTATAAGGAATTTCCAACACAAAGAAGAAAAAGGATGATATATATATATATATATATATAACGCATTATCTCACAAAAGTAAGAAACTTCAATAAACCTTTTGACGCAGGAGCACTTCCTTGGACCAAGCTGAACTTGTTTGAGAACCCCAACCAAGAACAGGATCCAAATTTGGTTCTTTGGTCGAGTAGGACATTTTAGGATTGTTTATAATTCCAGTCTATAGAGGTGTGTTATTTGTACCCATATTGGACCCATTCTATGTTACATCAGTGATGATGGACCTCAGTCACGATAAGGGGAGTGTCTCTATCTCGAGAAGTGATTAGGTAGTGCTAGTCTAGTTGTAGTTGCTTTAAGAAATAGTTTCCTGCTTTATTTATGTAACCTTCTTAGACTGTGATTATAATACTGTTTTTATTATAAGTGTATCCCTATACAGCGATAGAACTCATTCACTAAGTCTATTGCTGGTTCAGTATTCTCTTCTTCTCTCTCTCTGTGTTCTTTCTTTCTGTCAATTCTGGTTTCTTTTATATTGGTTTATCTCAAGTTACATGGTATCAGAGCACTAATATCCAGTGACTATCGATTCTGGTTTTGAGAGTCTAAGGAATTCTTTCTGGTGAAGGTTTTGTAGCAAGCTATGCTTCTGTGTATGGATCTCAGGCCCTAGTTAATGGTGATATGATAAACAAAACTATGGTTCCTGCTGTCTATAATTGATTACCATGGAGTGCCTTGATCTCTACAAAAAAAAAAAAAAAGAGTGCCTTGATCTATGAAGATTTATTGTTGATTATTCTGTCCTACCAACTTAAGGCAACATCAGATTTTTTTTTTCTTTTGGGGGGGGGGGGGGGGGAGGGGTTCAAAATACTTCTGTTCCAGCCCTTAGTCTGCTCCAAGATTTTGCAGGTAGATTCATAATGCTGGAGTGTCTACTCGCTTACAGCTTCCAGATTCATTGGACTTACACATAATCCAGCACCATGGTGATAGTCTGTTTTTAAATCCTTCTTCCGAATCTGAAGATTCTGCAATTTCCTATGATCTGACCAGAAGATCATAGTGATATTATGGGGACTTATTTCTCATATATACAACCCCACTCGATCCAAATTTGAATGTCATCAGTGGGTCTGATGTGGTTTAATTGATCTTCTCCAATTGAAATCCAGTATTACTGCTGTTATTTTTTTATTACATATTTTGCCCTTTGATATTGCTGGTGTGTGTTCTACTTTCGTGTGCACGATGGCTGATCCCACGACTCCTCTAGACAATGTGACTATTCAAATCACCACCATTAAACTCAATGGCGTTGGTAACTATCTTCTATGGGCTCAGGGTGTTAAGGTCTATATTAATGCCAAGTTGAAATATCTTCTATCTGATCCTCCTGCTGATTCTAAAGAGTCTTCTGAGATTTAAGGCATATGAGGATTGGATGCGGGAGAAAAATACAGTTCTTATCTGGTTAAGGAACAGCATGGATCAATCCATTGCCACCAACGTTATGTTTCATTCCACTGCCAAAGGAGTGGGGAACAATTTAAAGCTCACCTTCTCTCAAGAGAAGAATATTTCTTGGGTTTATGACTTATATGATAAACTGTTTACTTTCAAGCAAGGAGACTGGTCATTACGTGTGTACGTCAATTTATTTGAGGGTATACAAGAGGATTTCAATATCCATCAACCTCTCACCACTAACTTGGAACAATTACAACTTCATGTTAGAGTTTACGTAATAAGGGTAGTTTGGGCACTAGTCCAGTATCTTGTTGTCTTATGTTGTAATTTTACTGTTTTACTTTTACCTTCCTAGGGAGTGTATGTAATTCTAACTTGATGTTAGTAAATAAATGGGGAAACTCATACCTCTCTCTCTTGGTGTAAGGGGATCAATCCATAGTGAACGGAATGAGTTTCACTACTCTCTCTAATTTGTAATTTGTGATTCGAAATTGCATCGGCTAGATTCTATTGTTTATGCTTGTATGGAGTTGTATAAATCCCATATGGTATCAATAAGTCATTGAGTGGTCGACCTTCCCTTAAAGTTCTGCATCAATCTGGGGTTTTCTTGTTGAGAATGAGGTCTTGAAGACCTTGCTGGTTTACTGCTGCTGTTATCCGGTTTGTGGTTGAAGATGAGTTTGGATCCTCTACACGAGTGATCATTACCCTTTAGCTTTCCCCTGTCACGATGGGACAGGTGTTGGCAGCAAACCCATAAGTGCAGGTGAACGTGCAGAGGAACTCAACTCTTCGAAGCCAACCACGCATCGTGAGTGATTAATCCTCTTTTATTATTGTTTCCAAGATTGCCCCTCTCCTTTTGTCTTTAATCTCTTTTGTCATTTATTTTGTTTTGCTTCCAAGTCTACCTTCACCCAATAAATACTAATCCCCTTTATATTCTTGTCTAACAAGTAACACCTTAAACATTCAGGTTATTAACCATCTTGCCACTCCCCCCTGTAAACTTGGCGTTATTTACAGAATATCCATTTTCTTCCTATTTTTTCCTATTATACAATTGGGTGGACCCATATCAAACCCAAATAGGATTTTCAATCCCGGGACCGCATCACCTTTCCACCAAAAAAGGATCATTTTAAATGACCAAAAACCCAATTTCATCCTGATATACTGTTGGAGAGAACTATCTATACATCAGTCAGAGACCATCCAATGCTTATGGATCCTCTTTCTAACCCTCAATGCAGTTTATGCAATAGGATTTCTCTCTTCCTTACTGGGGTTTCAGGCCATAGATAACACTAAAAAGCAGTTCCTGATTGCCCAATTATTGGCCTTTCTTGAAATGTTACCTCACTCAATACAAGCCACATGGGATATTGCTTGCGAACAGATGGTTGCGAATGTCCACTAATAAGGTTTTGGGTCCGTTGTTCACCCAAAAGATGACCCAGAAATTGAAGAGTTAGGGTGATACATTGAGTGTGCTACTTGTTCCATATGCCTCAAAAGATCCAATGTCTACCATAATGAAAGCCAAACCTCTAATAAGAGGTTTACCATGAACTTATGGGTCATTCTAACCTTCAGTGCAGTTCATGCAACAGGAATACTTACAGGAGCTTCAGGCCTGATTATCCAATTTATTATTACCCATTCTGAAATGTGAATGTTCAGTGATAGGGTTTTGGACTCGTTCACCCAAAGAATGATTGAATTGTTAGGCTTATGCGTCAAGTGTGCAACTTGGTCCATATGGCTCAAAAGATCCAGACTATCTACCACATTGAAAGTTAAATCACTATTGATAAGAGGTTTACCTTGATTCCCTGAATGGATCGTGGAACTCTCCTAGAAAGAACCAATGCTGAGTGGAGGAAGAGATTGTGCCTGTAAAAAAGTGTGTGAGAATCATGGGAAACAATATTGATTCAAGAAAGGACCATTAAGGAGTTCATGAGAATCTTACGGCATCACCATAGCACCAAGAAGTGAAATTGCAAGGCCAGTAGCTCCGCTGCCTTTGAGTGAGGGAACAAAAAGCCCCTTCAAAACTTCTGAAGAGTTCGGCTTTGCATATCCAAGTTCCACACAGAAGCATGCAGCAATAGTAAATACCAGTAATGCAATAAATAACTCAAGTTTCCTCACCTGTATAAAAACCAACACAAAAGCTTAATGAATCTAGTCTTATACAAAATTTCTTTCACAAAATGTAACTTAAATAATTTTATGATCATAATCCTGAATTTTTACTAATTTTTGCATTTATCTTCAAATTGCTATAGATTCAGGAAGCACAAGGGTATATGGCAATACCCCATATTGCTGCAGCGCTAGAAAAATTAATGTACTAAGCCCAGTAAGAAGAACACCACACCATAGAGGAATGTGGAAGAGCATGTTCAGTGCAAAGGCTGTTCCAATCACTGGACAACAAAAGAACCAGCAGTTACTATCGAAGTGCAGAATGCAGTTAGAAAAAGAATTAAAAGGTTCCCACATAATACAAATTGAAGAAAGCATTAATATAAAATACATATGTGCCTGTAGAATCCATCAATATATCGAAGTGTGTAGGTAACAGTCATTCCCAAGGTAAGCCATCACATATGCAACACTTGGGCATTGTCTAGGAAATAGCTATTTCATTTATATAGACATGCATATGTGTATGTACTATTTCTTTATCCTTAGAGAGAGAGAGAGAGAGAGAGAGAGAGAGAGATCTGAAATCAAAACCAACCACCAGATCAAATCACTGTAACCGTCTGAACTTTCCATGAAATCTTTCGGTTGGACAGGCGAGCCACAGAGTTGTCTGATGTTGACAGTTGCTTCTGCAGTGTTCTCAGTAAGGTTGTTCCCCCCTTGCGATGCTAAGAATATTAAGAAAACCGCACCCAGCCACCATCAAAACCAAAATCCAGAGCTACCCTTTTGGCAGCTGTTGTTATCTGGACAGCTCTTCACAGAGAATCTACCCATTCTGACGATGTATAGACGCTCTTCCTGCTCAATTTCTTCTTCCCTCAAGTCTAAGTATCCTTCTTCTATATAGATGAGCAAAAGTGAGCTGACATCATTAGCTGATGTCAAGCCACACCACAGACCACATGGATGGTGAAGGGGACGGAAATTCTGGTAGGGTGTGCTTTTTTCCTGGTAAGCAGTTGTGGGCTTATGTCCCCAAGGTTCAAAATTTTGGATTTCAGGATCATTTCGATCAATGGCAAACCGAATATTTCAATGAAATTTCAATAAATTTCAGAAATTTTAGTAAATTTATCTTATAAATTTCAGAAGTAATATCGTTTCAATTTCTTGTGAAATTGAAATGTTTCAGTAATTTCAGAAAATTTTGAACCATGTAACTTGCCCACCTAAAATCCCAAAGGATCAGAAAACATGCACTATTCCAATTTGGTAACTTCCAGCCTACCCAAAGATGTTTGTTGGGAGCAATCGAAGCAACTAATTAAAACAGGAAACTGTGATCCTCTTTAAGTATTAGTTCTTGCTGGAAATTTTGGGATTCAGGATTAGTACATTAACCTGCCTCTGAATCATAAAGGTGGTTCTCCCCAAGGATCGAGATCTCGGTTTCAGACCTGGTTTCAGTCAGGCCCAAAACCGAGACATGCTGTATCTCGAGGTTTCGACACTAGGTTCGGCCCTGGGCCTCGAAACTTGGGTTTTACCCAGGCCTGTAATCGAGACAACTTGGATATTTCTGTCAATTCCAACGGACAAATTGGGTTTTGACCAGGCCCTGGGCCTCGAAAGTTGGCATTGTTACCAACTACTGGCTCCTGTAGTGGTTTGACTTGCTAAACATCTTGCTACAGCACTGTGGATTTTAGAGCAGCGGTTCTATGTACCACCCCAGCATTGACTTACCATGCCTTAAAACCTATGCTTCTGATGTCCAGACACCTCAACTGAAGCTGTATTGGGCATCCAGTAATCCTTCTCCTTGGTGTTACCGTTTCTTGAATTACTACAAAGTTTCTTTCAAGAGAACAGGTAATCTGAGGCAGACCTTCATTGATCCAGGTCATTTTTCCTGTGGTTAAATCCCAGCTTTTGGATGCTCATTTAGTCAGACATGTTGGGACTCACTGAATATGAGCATCTACAGTGACATTATTGACATGATTTCAGCCACAAAATTGGAAATAAGAGGTAACAGTTGTGATTATGGAATGTGTTTCCCTAATTCATTGTTTGCTTGCCATTCATACAGAACACTACCAATGAAGATGTAACTCAAGAGTATTTTCATTCAATTTACAATCAGTGATGAAGCATAAATACCTTCAGGAATGTCACATGCAACTATAGAAATTTCAGCAAGCACCCATAGGATAAAGTTTGGAACCCTTGCATATTCAGCTCTACAATGCTCTGCTAAATGTTTTCCTACATAGGAGAAGGCAATTAAATCATCTTAATATTCACTTTGGAATGAACATTGCAATGAAATTTATTTAGATGAAGAGACTACGTACCTGTGACCACCCCAAGGTTGGCTGCAAGGGATTGAATGATTAGGGCAGCACAAGAAGCAACTAGTATGATCCAGAGCAACTGGAAAACAAAAAAAACTTCCTGATGGGATCTGAAAGTAAAACATGGAAATAAAGCTAACAGAAATCTGTGCAATTGTCAACTGATGCGTAGGGGCCTCCTTGTCATTGCATATTTCTTTTTATTTTTTTGAGCCATATTAGGTTATTATAGGCTTTGAAGCTGGCTTGATTGAGGGATGTGAAGATTTTTATTAGATTTTCAAAATCTAGTAATGCATGCCACAAGGAGTACTTCGCTTAGTAAAATATTGGTATTAGAAGTCACTATTGGCTAGTCATGTGGGTCATTTAGTTCTTCTTATTATTTGTGTGGGCTGGGGAACCAGTACATTTGGGTACTTTTGCATCTCCCAAGTTCTAGCTGCAGAGATATAATTGGGACAGTAAATAAATAAGGGCACCTTTAAATTTTCTGTTTGTTTGAAAAAAAATTCAGATTTTTGTGGCTCATATGCTATTGATTTACACATGCACAGTGTTGATCCTGAATTAGCATTTTTTCTCTTAATAAGCTTCTGCTTTGCTTCCCCTTTCTCTGCTCTTTTTCTTTTGCAGTTGTAAAACCAGCTACATATCTGAACATGTTGAAGATTCAAGATGTACTCCCAATCAACCTAATTATATCTAATTCATCACAAATATTTTAAATCATTCAGCCATACACTTATCCCTCAATCTACAAACCAAGAAAACCCTCTAGACTAATAGCCGATTTCAAGTTCCAACAAGATACCTTTTAAATATTCAGAGAAAAATCAGTCTCTATTCAACAGATCACCATAAAGCTGCACCATATATCTCCCTTTTCATCTCTACCTTAATCCCAAGCCTTTTCAATTTGCATCATGAAAACCCAAGCCCTAATGGACCCTATTGAATCTTTTAAACCCCAATGGATTAACCCTATAAATTCTTTCATCCAGCTCAAGGTGAGCCAATTGAACTGTGTGCCTGACATCTCTACCGGTGCACTCACTGTATCAGCAAATGTTTTGGAATGAAGTCATTATGAGATAACAGTTTGACGGATCTTCTACTTAATGAAAAACTAGAGTTATTCTATTGCTTCAGAATTCATGCCAACAAACAGTCAAATCAGAAGTTGGAAAACACACCTCATACTTGTACTGTGCCCCTGACTGTAGATCTGTTTCAACTGTATGTTGCCAAACATTATCAAAATGTATATAAGTATTAGACGTTCGGAATCAAGGTACCAGAAAAGTACAAACAAACATGAAAGTAATCTTACAATTCCCAGGATCAATATATGCAATAGAAACAAGAAATCCGGGACCCATATATGCAAATAAGTTTTTCCAACTTTTTCTCTGCAAAGAAATAAACAAATAATTCAATCCACCTATCAGTTTTGACTTATATTTTCAGTTCTTGATTTTCTGTCAGAATTAACTTTGTAAGCTCCTGAATCATACTATCAGTTGTAAAATAAAATTTGGAAGAAGAACAACTTTTAGGACAAGTATCAAAGACTTGTAATCTATACGACTTTCAGAAAATTATACGCTCTCCCATTATGATAAGTTAAAATGCTAATACAACATGCATAAAGTATGACACATGACACATGGATGGGATCCAGCCATACCCTAAATGTTGGGACTCCCACTGTATGGGTGGTAACAAGGAGTCAAGAATCGGTATCGGAAAAAGCTTCTTTAAAGAGACATATCTGAGAGAAGCTAGATAAGCTTCGATACATATGGTATAGGTATGCTCATGAAACATGCAAAACAAGTGTTTCAAAAATTCTGCACAATAAACAAGCAACAAATAATTATATCCAACCAATGCCAGGTTATCTCTGTCTTCACAGCATCTATGTGATTCAAATCTTCTTGGAAAGTGTAATATCAAACCTACTAATAAATATTAAGAAACAATTAAGCAAGAAGATTGAAAAAAGAAAAATCTATTTGTATATTAGTATACCAGCTTAAAATAATCCATAAAGGTTCAAACCAAAAAGCAACATATTTGGTTTTTGGTAGAACTGCTGCTGCCTCGGATTGGGCTACCAGTTTTCTAGTTGATGACATTCTTTTTTTGTGTGATAATTTTGCCGAGGTTTCCTTCCATTTTATTCCTAGATCTCTGAAATTGTGAGCCCATATTTTAGCTAAAAGGGCTTCACTTGTGCATTTATTAAAAGTCTGGTGGGTAGAGCCACCTACCTTCTTTCTTCACCCTGCTATCTTTAGATTTTTTTCAAATAATTTCTCTTAGTGGAGGCATTTCTCCACCTTCTATTTTGATTTAAAAAAAAAAACAACGTATTAAAAAAACCTGAAATAATATGTAACTATTAATAATAAGATAATAAGTACTTAACAACAAACATAAGTATACATTACCAATCACCAATCACCAATCATTTATGATAATCCAAATCTAGATCAGTTTTGAAGTTTAGATGTATTACTTGGCCAAAAAACCTTTTAAAGAAAAAAAAAAAATCAAAATTTTTTCAACATACTTTAATCCATGGCTTTGATGTTCGATCTCCACTTTGATGAGCTTTAATTCAAAAAATTTCTTGGTTAGTCACTCATACGATGGGATCCACTTAGGTTTTGACCAAAAACAGAGTAGGAATAAGTTTTCTTTCAAAAACTGAGATTTTTGGGTTTTGACGGCATCTGTATATAGTATTGGCCCTACAGTACTGAATCTGCCCCTATTTACCCATATCAGTTCCGTATCATATCAACATGGCCAATCTTGATATGTATTGCCCATATCGATACATGATATCATGGGTGAACCATCGCAACAAGCACGTTGTGCTAGCAGTCCCCTATTAATGAATTCAATTATCAACTAAAAAAGAAAAAAAGAAAAAAAGAAAAAAAAGACTTTCCGTCTTCAATATAGGTAAGTGCTTTAGTATGGGATTGTGCATTCTCCTGCCAACAGATAAAGGTAGGAGAAAGAAAAAGTGTTATTCAAACAAACCCATTTCTAAAAAGTTTTCACAATGTTAAACAAGTAAATCAAGATATCTTTGCATTCATTACTTAAATTTTAAAAATCTTAAAACACTGCAACAGATAGTAACAGGCTCTAGCAAAAAAACCTTGACAACAGATAGTAACAGGCTCTAGTAAAGAAACACTGACTACTTCCCTCTCATTAGGGTCATCTGTTAACAACTCTCTGAAACTCCTAATCCAGTTTTGTCAGCTAAGCTTGCTGTGTGGCTACTACTTGGTCTAGTTCACTTCTCTGTAAAAACAGGACCTACATGTTGAGTTTTCACGATAGGGGTGGAAAAATCACCGAGTTTTATATGGGTTGACATAAGGCTTTGTCTAGCTGCATTAAATACTCATCCACACCACCAATTTCATGGACATATATGTCTAGGTCTCCAAAACCCAAAAATAAAAGTTTTCCATCACCCGGCCATCATGAACTCAATCTATTAAAAACTTCAAAGAAAAATTTCCCTACTAAACAGAAAAATCTGCAAAAGTAATATAATACTTCAGAATATTGATTTTTCAAAGAAAATTAACTTAAGCCATAGCACTAAATCCTTCAATGAATTAGTTTCCGCAATCACGTCCAAACCATGAGCTTCCTGACAGATTAGTTTCAACAGAAATTGGCAGCCTGACAGTGTAGTTTCAAAAGAAATGTTTAGAATTAATTAAAATCTATGGCTAATATCAACCATGTAAAGACTTTCAAACTCTTCCACATTCTTAACAGGAATTTCTTTCCTATATATAAGCCAAGACCAATTTCCATCTCCCTAGACCTCTTGTAAGCTTCAGTATCCACCCAAAAACCTCAATTCTAGATAACGAAATGAACAAAACAACAGAAGATAAATACAGATACAATACGAGATAGATATAACAGAAGTTACTAATTACACTCACATCAGGAACTATTATTTGGTTAGATTCCTCATTCTCAATCAGCGGAACATTCGTAGAAGTTCGATTCTCAGTGCTAGTGATAAACTGCGGTTGAACCATCCTTCCTTACTGTTACAAACACCGCACAGATCTCCAGTACACAAACTTCAATGTCTCTGCTCAGAAACTCTGGAAAACACAACCAATAATACTAATCTAAGATCAAAACAAAGAACAAAACACTTCAAGGACTTCGAACAATTGATAAATGAAGTTCAAATCAAAATAATACAAACAAAAGAAATCTCTAGATTAGATGGTTTTGCTACAAAATACCATAGAAACAGAGGAATCTCCAATCTCCATTGATGTGATCTTTAGGGTTTTTCTTCACCAAATCAAGCTCCAAGAAAACAGAAAGGCTTGAGCAATCTTCACGAACTTACCTCATTTCTCCCCATTGAGTATTGACTGAAACAGTGAAGCATATGATGTTCTCACTTTTGAGTTGTAGCGATTTGCGGGAATGCAGCGAAGAGTCTATTAAAATGTGTGAGCTGAAGTGTCTGATTCGGTGATGTGCGGCGTACGTAAATCACACGCCATTGCTCTTTTCGGTGTAATATTAAGTATGCCACCTCAGCAAAAGATATCATGTGGGCCTTCAGGTTATTGGTGTGGGACCGTTGATTTATGTTGACATACTTGACAAGGGTGGCGGGCCTGTGGGGTCATAGAATCATTTCGTTCTTTTTGTTGGGATTTGCCGCTGGAAAGCCCAGAGCCTGACTAATGGCTTTTTGACTTGGATGAGAGGGAGCCGTGGAGGTATTCTCCCACCCCCATTTATTTGGATAAAAATCATCCCTTTTTTTCATTCTTGTTTTTCTTTGTTTTGTTAACGGTAGAAGAGGACACGTGTTTTATTTTAAACCAACGGTCAAAATTTTTGTTGATTGAAGCTCATGTAAAAACCGGTCTAATGTAATTGAACTGATCCACTCCGGACCAATGTATCAATTTGAATCAAAATAGGGAGAAAGTCCCGCTGGTTGTCTCCCTCGCACGACTCTCTCTCTCACCCCTCTCACTGTCTCTCACACCTCTCTGTTCATGAAGGAGAAAACCCAAGCGGGGGTTGCATCCAAGCTCTTGGCCAAGGTCGCTCTCACGAAGGTCTCTTTGCTCACCAAGGAAAAACCCTAGTCTCGCAATGGAGAAGCAACAGAGATATCCTAAGTCGATCTCTCTCTCTCTCTCTCACGAAGGAAAAACCCTAGTCTCTTACTTCACGATGGAGAAGTAACTCTGATGGCCAGTTAATAGAATCCTTTGGTCGGGCTGTCCTTCAAATCTCTCTGTACTTGAGTCACCTTCTTCTATCCTTCGATGCGAAAAGCAAGAACAATCCAAATGCAAATGCAGAGACATGGATAATTATAAATTTACTGATCAAATCAAGGGTATCAGTTCATTTTCTATTCCAATTTCATTTATTCAATCACATCTCAAGGAGTTCTCTATAACTGTACAGAAATAGGAAATTATATTATAGATTAGATCTAAACAACGGAGGTAGAAACACATTTAAAAAGGAAAATCGAAAATGAGTAAGACTAGATGGCACCGGCGAGATCAAAGGCAGGCATGTACATTTACGATCAGAAAAGAGGTGGAGGGAAGTTGAGATCAAAGGACAAAGGCTTCTTCTTCTCCTCCTTAATCTTCTCTTCCTCATTCGTCACCACCATCTCCACATCCTCAAAATTATATCAAGTAAAACCAAAACTTGCCAGAAGTTCCACCAGAGATCCAACCACGGAAAGCAAGTTCTGACCATCAGCAGTAACATAAGAAGGATGCCGATCTTGTAGTTGTAAGGGTCTTTGGAAAGTTCCAGACGAAGCAACAGATCCGGTGGTGGTAGCGAGACCTCCGTGGCCGAAATTAGTTTTAGCCTTAGGCCCACGGAGACTCCTTGTAGCTTCATCGTAAGCCACACCCGACTCCTCTGCCATATTGAAGGTACATAGCCATTTCCTCGTCTTCTTCCATGGATCTCGAATCTTGGCTGCGTATCGTCCCTAAGGACGCTTCTAGACTCCTTTGAAATGACTCCCTTTGTTATTTTACTGGACATGTATTTTGAACTAGTAGGACTCAAACCAGTTGGCTTAAATGGTTTGAGTCGATTCATTCAAGCCTGAAACCAGGTTTTGCTTGAATTTGATTTCTAACTCAATCTTAACCGTTGGCATAAAATAAGACATGTGTCGTCTTCTGCAGGTAGCAAAACACAGAAAAACAGGGATGAAGAAAAACAGACGTTTTTTATCCCATTTATTTATTTATTTTCTACCAAGCCTCACTGACATGCTCCCTATCCACACATATTCGTATTCTTTCCCTTCCTCAATGCACATAAAAAAAAAAAAAATGCACACAAACTAATTTTTTAATGGACCACTTGTTCCTATCCAGACATATGCACTATTAGAGCCAATGGCCCTTTCTCAATATAGGGAGTGAGGAGTGAGGAGTGAGGAGTGGGGAGTGGGGGAATAATGGTGCATAGTAGCACGGTTGCACATATAAGAGGAGTTGATTCACTGATCAATCCTTGACCACGCTTTTAAGTGACCAATGAGTTATCACCTAGGTATGTCACACAAACTAATTAGAAAGTGTAGACAATTGATTGCTCAGTAGATCAATGGCTTGATAGTAGAGTGCACGCTTTTAGGAGATCATGAGGTCATGTGAACGACTCTTTCTATTGTGCACCCTTTTTCCTTCCCCTCCTCCCCAACTTTCTCTTTTACTCAACAACTCCTGACTAATGATAGTCAAACTCCCATGAGGCAAGTAGCAAGTTAGATAGGTAGATCCAAAAGTTCTAAAATCCATATTAGACATTGATTTTTTTAGAAAAATAATTAGAGTATGGGAGTTGCCATGTTCTAAACATAAAGATGGAGAAATGATTGACCCACCCTGGTAAAATGTAGAAATGTTCTCTTTGTCGAAGGTTTCAAGTGCGATCTCATTGGCTGTGTTGGTGCAGGGCCAGCTCCCGAAAAGAGAACTCCTCCCCACCCCACCCCACCCCCCCAAGAAAAAAAAAAAACCCATCCACCAACCCACCCACCCACCCACCCACCCAAAATATAATATACCGTAACCTCATATAGGTAGAGTGCATGCTCCAAAGAAGTTAGTGGCATATACTATAATTTTCACTTTAGAGAAATATTGACTCATAAAACATGTTATCTTTGGATTGATATTTTACCGCTGAAATGCATATGTGGGGTTCTCTATGACATAGACCTACCCAATTTTACATAAAATTTTATTTTATATTTTTATCATTTTTCTTAGGGAAATTTACATCCACCACCTCTTGTGTTTGCCTTTATTACGTCCTCCCCCTTGAGTTTCATTTATTACATTTACTCCGACCAAACATAACACCGTGAGAATCTTTTGAGGGCCAATCCGTTAAGTGTAGCTATTTTACATTGAGTACCCATTTTACTCTAATTGGGTTCAACCCACCATGAATGAAATGGGTTATTACACAACGATGAAAAGGGTTATTATTGACATTGAAGTCAATAATGTAGTACCAGACTCTCACTAGAGCTGAAAAGAGGCTAGATTGGGAATTTTCATGTAACTATTAACTATGCTCAATAACAAAAACATCCATTGAAGTTGGTTCAACCTTTTAACCTCAATACTAATTCAATTAAATACCCTTTTAACTCTCCAAGCTATAAATCATGTAAACATTAAACTAATACTAAGGCTATGTTTGGTAACGTTTTTGTTTCAGAAACAACGTTTCGTGTTAAAAACTAAAATTTTAATTTCTATGTCAAAATGCCATTTTTAAACGAAAAAAGGGTGCTTGGTGAATCTGTTTCTGGAACGGTTTCAAAATGCGGGTTTTCTCTCCTCTCTGTGCATAAAATTGTGAAAAATGAAGAGCTAGGGCGGAAGACAAGTTTATCGGGAACGATTTTCCTAAAATCCCCCAAATAGTTATTTTTTCAAAAAAAAATTTAGAACGAAACTGGGAAGACGGAACAACTATTTGTCGTTCCGTCAATTCCAATTTCTACTGTGCTTTTTTTTCACTTTTTGTTCAAAAAAAATGAAAACTCGTCTATGATGCACCAAAAGCTTTATTCCGTTTTTTCATTTCAATAGAACGAAAAAACTCAAAAAACGTTTTAATAGAACGTTACCAAATGCAGCCTAAAGGCATTGGCAATTCATACTATTCAAACCATTATTAAAGCAGAGAAAAAGAACTATATATGCCATCCTTTGATATTAAGCTTTTATAAGGAATGTTGAAATCCTTTAAAAAAAAAAATCCTCATGAAATTACCTTCTTCTCATCAGCTACAACTGTAATAGCACCAATGCCAAACCTAGAAGCAGGACCAGCCTAGTTTCTCCACCTCTTCTCTTTTTATATCAGACTATAAAAATAAATTGGGAAGTACACCTCTTATAATAACTCACTTTTGCCAGAGAGTTCCCTTCAATTCGCTGGAATATACAGTCTCCTCCACATTTGCCGGATAAGGTAAGCTCTTTCCTTCTCTTTCGGTTAAGTGGGATTTTTGGGATTATTGTTTTATAAAAGTAAGAAGGGGTGTAATAGTAATTTTAAGTTGGGATTTATATGATTAGGGGCAATTAGATCTTTTCATTTTCAAAACTGACATCAGTCTAACGATGTTAGGTTTGGTGGATTTAAATGTAATAAATGAAACTCGAGAGGGGAGGACATAATAAAGGCAAAATCAAGGGGAAATGGATGTAATTTTTTTTTTTTTTTTAATTATGACTAATAAGTACAGTTGAACTTAATTGAGTAAGAAAGAATTAACCAATGATCAACACATTATCTCTACTTTGGGAAGGCATCTTGAATCTTGAAAATTTTAAAATTTTTGTATTGCATTTTGGAAAAATATTTCTTCTCTTTTACAATCCTTATACAATTTTGTGTTGATTTTTAACAAATTTCATAAAAAAATTTGTATTTATTTTCAACATAATCTCATTAAAAAGTAATAATATTGATTTGCAACAAATCCTTACACATTTGTTTTATTGTTCTCCCTATGAATTAGACATTTGAAGTAGAAAACAAGCATAACACTTTTGGGAGAATCAATAAAAAATGTCGAGATAGTGATGACCATAGTTTGTTTGAATGGAAATGAAGAAGAAATTTTCTTTTTCTGTCCAATGCAATGTGGTTAAATAGCTTGCAAATTGAAAGAACAGTAAAAACACATACAATCAAAAGTTTTGAGGATGACAAAGAAATTAGGGAGAGGATTTCCTACAAGGCAATGTAAGAAGAAATTCCACATACTATAACAAATAGGGTCTAGAGAATGGTATCATCTATATGGGGTTTTCATAGAGGTCCAACTGTTCAGAATAGGAAAGAGAATATGGGTGTGCTTTATTGTTTGAGCAGAAGATAAGAGGAATCTGCACAAGGGTGGTGAATGCTTCCTTTTCCCAAAAAAAAAAAAAAAAGAGAATATGGGTGTGCTTTATTGTTTGAGCAGAAGATAAGAGGAATCTGCACAAGGGTGGTGAATGCTCCCTTTTCCCAAAAAAAAAAAAAAAAAAATTTACGTGTTTAGATTTGAAAAAAACTAAGAGGAAACAACTTTTAAAGAGATCCATCTATGTCTCACGTTCTCTGTTTCTCCAACCATCTCATCCAACGCTAACGGTGTCAAAATGGGATGGAAACTGTAACCAACCATTTGCTCTGCAATCCAGGTCGACAGGTCGGCTATGAAGAGTTTTAAATTACTGACAATACAAACTTCATGTAAACCCAATATTGAAAACCGAATAGAAACTAAGAAAACATGACGAAATGCAAAACGATTATGATTTTGATTGATTCCTATCCAATTTGATTTAAATTTGCGCTTTTTCAAAATATAGACCGAACCAAAACCAAACCAAATAACTGATTGGCATGCCTTATCCATCTTAAATGCTCACCTCTCTCTATCAATCGAAGAGTTTTAAATTAGATCCCAATGCCTAAGATTAATTACCTCCTCCTTTCCTGAGAGCAAATATAAAATCCAGAAGAGAATTGAAAGGAGTGTAAGAAAAAACCCAAAGTTTGCTCTGCAATCCAGGTCGACAGGTCGGCCATGAACCGGCAATTAAGCATGGGTCGGTGATTGCAAAGGTAAAAAAGATAAAAAGATAAAAAGATTGGAAGTTAAAGAGAAAAGTGGAGAGTGGACGTTGAGAGGTATCAATGAGATTAACAATAAGTAATTGGGATTGGAGCATCTTGAAGAACGTTAGAAGAGAGAAGCGAGAGCGTTGAGAATCAAAATCTAAGGGCCTGTTTGATAACGTTTTTGTTGTTTCTGTTTCAAGAAATGATAGAAACATAAATTTTTGTTTCTAGAAATAGAAACTGAATTAAAGGTGTTTGATAAGTCATGTTTCTAGAAGTCGATAGCAACCAGCAAAAGAATGACCACGAGTCATTTCCAGAAACAGCGAAACAAGTTCTATTTCTGAAAACAAGTGAAACAAAATAGTTTTATCAAATGTTTTTTATTTCATTTCTGCCGTTTCTGGACACAAAAATGATAGAAACGTGTTTCTTGAAACATTATCAAACAGGCCCTAAGTCAAGTATAAAAAAAGTCCTCAATGGGTTCCTCTAGGTCTAGGGATTGTACGTCTTCATAGGGTGTCAAAATTTAGCCTGAACGATAAAATTGGATCAAATCAATAAAACCCAGTTCCCTCCACTTAGAAGAAGAACTCCAATGATTGATGATAGGGAAAATTATTGCTTTTTTGCGGTGGATCACCATTCCCCTCTGTTTAGAAATGGAGCATTTTTTGTTTTAACCCTGTTTTTTGTGTGAAAGTTAACAACAATCTAGTTCTTTTGGGTAAAAATATCACTTACGAAGCAATGACTAGGAAAACTTTGTTTAATTATTAGATATTTAAACTTTCCATGTCTAGTATTATAGCTTGTGTAATAATGCTTTGGACTTTCATCAAAAATAAAAATAAAATACTTTGAACAATGGTTTCTTATGATGCCAACTTGTCGAGGAATTTGCACGCATTCATAATGTTGACCATTGGATAAAAATTTATATAAATAGACACTAGATGTATAAATGTATGGTTTATACATGGGAAGTTGTTGGTGTACGATGTCTTATATTCTGTCACAATTTGATTCAGGGAGTACTGGTGCAGTGCCTCGACAGGCAGGACGATGGTCCCACTAGCCTGTTAGCGAGTTGTGGGGGTTGTAAGGGGGCAGGAGGCCCCCTACATAGCGGGGGTGTAGCAAGGCGCAACCCTCCCCTCAAATTTTTTATTTGAGGGCAGTTGTGTACTTTTCGGATTAGGGTTTTTTCGCTATATATTTGTAGCGAGGGTTTCTTTCTCTATAATAAAAGCAATACTGAGAGGTGTGAGGACGAACGTTGTAACCCTATTCTCCATTGATAGTGAAGCATGATCTCACCTTACCGAGGACGTAGGCAATCTTGTCGAACCTCGTAAATGCATTGCTTGTTCTTATTTTTTCATTATCTTCGGTATCGTTTTAGGGTTGCATTTCTACAGAATAATGGCTACAAACCTTTTATCTTGTTATATGTTTTACAGTTTTCTTGACATGTGGCTTTCGGATCCGGCTCCTCATCATCGAGTTCAGGACCTAGGGAGCCATTTTTATGGCTGGAAGGACTTGGGCATATGTCCCTAGGTCACCCCAGCTGTGGGATGACTCCCTGTCCCCTGGAGTACTCTATGGAGAGGTATCCTATCTTGTAGCTTTCACATCCTTAGCAGGATAGGAACCGCACACAAGTGCGCGCACACTACACACACACAAAATGCTCTCTCTGTAGGGCTCACTCGCCATATGTGTTCTGGTTCACCATCCGCCAAAATTTCATGGTGTTGAATATTGATGTTACTAATGCTTTAATCACTATGTATTAATAGTGTGGGGATATTAGAAATGCAAGATTACTATTTGATAGAATGCCCAAGAGGATTCTATATCTCATGGAACTATCCGATCTCTACATTAATTTTCGGAGCTTATAAGTTAAAGATCAGATAGTTATAGATATTCTTTTGTAGGAAGGATAATAAAAAAGCTTCTTTGTTAATTCATTATATCGATGTCCATGCATCACTATAAAGATAAGCATTTTAAGATATATATATATATATATATATACTAGTAAATACACACGTGCAAATGCACGTGTAGTGAAATATTTTTCCTAAAGTGTGGGGCATAACATTGATAATTAGTATGTGTATTTATGTGGATGAGAGAAATATGGAATTAAATTGAAATTTAATATCTAGCTAAGCATTTAAACCTTTTTATTTATAACATATAATTAAATTTTAAAAGCATCTTAAATCTAGGATCCAAATATGAACAAAAGATAATGATTGTTTAAGGATAATGAGTAAATAACATTGCTCAATCTTTCTCTATTTTTATTTATTTTTTATTTTTTTGTCTTCATATTCTTCGACATCTATGATCCTTTTTGTATCGACATTTCTTTCTTTAATGGTATCCGCAACAATTTGTCTTGTTATTCGACTTCCATCATTTCTTGCATCCATTTTGAAGTAGAAACAATATTGTTTGGATAGACATGAATGTATAATCTGTGAGTACTGCAACACATAAAAAAAGAAGAGTTATAGGATTTACTATATTTTTGCATTTAACATATTTTGTATGTATTTTTTTACCTTTTCTAGTGATCTTGCATATTCACTTGCTGAACATCCTGTAATTGTTTCAAGATTCTCAAAGATTGTAACAATTATTATATCAGTTGAATCTGTCACCTTGAATCTTCCCATATACCTATCAATAAATAATAGTAATTAGTTTATATTTTTCTAAATAAAAATTGATGTTTATTAAGTAAATGGTCTAAGCTTCTTACTTTTGTGTATATTTTGTATCATCAGTGTTACATTTGTCACATCTTGCACTATCTCCCTTTAATTGTACCTTTTTGTTACATGCTTTGCAAGCATTGTACCATGGTATCTCATTTTCCAAATTTATGATTCTTCCTTCAATTGAATAATATTTATTCTGCAAATTTGTAGAGATTAGATGTGTACAAATTATATTAAAATTATATATTTTTTTAATTTAAATAAATTAAAGAATTATATTCACTTACCAGGATAGTTTTGTAATGCCTTTCCGTTAAATCTTTCATTACAACATGTTCATATTTTTTGAATTTCTCTTCTTTTGACATGTTGAGTATTTTTTTCTCTTGTCCATCTTCTGATTTGAACCTACAAAATAATATAAATACGTTAAATATATAAAATAATTAAACAATATGTATAATTATTTGATTAATTCTAATATTTACCATTGCTTTAAATCTTCTGCTTCTGGAATCGTTGGATTTATTTCAATTGATGTAAATCCTGTTGTACCAAGTGAGCCACCTATCAATTATAGAATGTAGTTAGATTATTGAAATCATTCGTTAATTTTTATAATTAGGATTATATGTACATTACCTTGGTACTCTACTTGAGAAACTGCTGAAAAAGCAATTATAGCATTTTGTGATACAATGTCCAGCAATTTGCTCCCTTCATTTGTTGCATAATTTTCCCATAATGTCAGCAATATCGGAGTAGACCTATTAATCATTACAATTGAGTAATATAATTAGTAAATATGTTAGATATTACTATAAAATGATTAACATTGTGAAAAACTTACTCTTTGTCCATTATTTTTATTTCTCTTTTATTTTTTTTGACATTAAATATTGTTGTTATGGTGAATGCATTTTGAACTTGTACAAGTATTCCAATAACATCTGCATTAAATCAATAAGAAGAATTGATGTTAAATCTTTTTATTAATAGATAATTATCAATAACAACTTATATTTTATAAAAAATAATCTAAATACATACCTAATAATTCATTCCTTTTGCATGTGTCAGCATCCCATTTCAATCCATTGAGTTTAGTAAAATTATACTTTGATTTTTCTACATCTAAGCAATCTTCAACTTCTTCAATTTTTGAATTGGCATTGAGAGTTAGTTCATGTTCTTTGTTGACATTTTTAAAATTTGGATTCACTTTTTTTACGATTGCATCAGAAATAAAATAAGTTTTTCCAGCATTCAATGTATCACATAAGTTATCAACAACATCATTGAAAAATATTGCTTGTATTTCTGTTCCCTACAAAAATATAGAACAATGAATATTAAATTGAAATTAGAAGTATAAATAATTAAAAAAGAATTAGAAGTATACATTAATTAAATAATTATTTGAAAGTACATCATTATCCAATAAAGTTATTTTTTGAAACTTTCCAGGTCCTTTTGCATTTTTGTAATCCTTGATTTCATTTTTATTCAGTACCAAAACCTTTATTTTCCAATCATTTTCGTATGACGTTAATTGATTTATATGGATAATATTTGTCATCCTTCCTGTATAAAATGATTGATTAGTTGAATACACAATGTTCATTATGGATAGTGGAATCAATGATATTAGAAAGCATAGAATTAATAATTTATAACATTATAGAAACTGAGTATAATGCTATCAATATTCTACCAAAAATCAACGAAATCAATGCATAGAATCATAAGAACTAACACCAGTGATATGATAAAAAGTATACGATAAATGCACAGAATCATAAGATCCATTGGACCTTGTGCGGGTGAACCAAGAGCTTGAGAACAGTGGGACCTTGTTGATGGAGCTAACTATTAATACCAATGGTGAATGTCAAATAGATGATGAATCTGCAAACAAGCATCTCGGATATGGCCTTAGTTTATCACAATGGCAAGTTCTCTTCAAACTGATGTCAAATAGGTATATTTGGAACAACATTGATAATAAATTAAGCAATCTATTAAAATAAATATTTAGCTCCTTTTCATCTATTAGGGAGCACAACAACAACAACAAACAGAGCACTGAAAATTAACAAAACTGAAGTGTAAAAACAGGGGAAAGACAATGTGTACTTAGATTGCTTTCTTGACCATAGCCACTGTAATGCCACCACTGGTAGAGGTGAGACCAAAGAGAGAGAGGGAGAGAGGGGTTAGGGCAGAAGTGAGCCGTCAGAGAGAGAGGTTTTAGTTTTTAGGTTTTTTTTTTTTAATATGTTTTAGTCTAGAGGAGAGACGTGAGGATGAGGGGGTGAAGGTAGAGGAGAGATAGTGAGAGAGAAGAACTTTGTTTTTTTTTTTTTTTTTTTTCTTGAACTATTTTACCCTTTCCCTTTTTTATTTAAATAACATATAATTAATTTCATAATTTCAGTTTCCTTTTTATTCTAAAACTCTCTCTCCCTTGTACTTTCCTTTTTCTCACTCCCTCACTCTCACACATTTCATAATTTCAGTTCCCCTTTTATTCTAAAACTCTTTCTCTCCCTTGTACTTCCCTTTTTCTCTCGCTCCCTCACTCTTACACGTCTCCTTGTCCCTTGTCCCTTGTCCCTTCTCCCTTCTTTCGATTAAGAGTTTCTAAAGACCCAACAAAACCCAATCGTGATTTGTGCTTTGCCGAATGAGAGCCGGGGCCCTAGGGTTTAGGGTTCGTTTACTTGTGAATTTCAAGCACCGATTATTGAACACGAAAGAAATACTAAGAAATACTGCAGAATACATTGATTTAATAATTCACACAGGCACACAAATTTAAAGAAAGTAATTCCTGCAACAATGCTCACAGAAGGATCCGATTAATCACGGATCGGAGAATGTGAGTGTACCATTCCTAAATTGAACATACAGAACAATCCCAAGGAGAAGGGAACTTCATCCATTTCTATTTACCTTAATATCTCTCTTGCATAATGAAAATAAAAGAAAATAATCAAGCAAATAAGAACACTAAGAACTACTATGATAAGTTTCGCTACATTAGAATCGAAGGAGTCGAATCAATAATCATTGGGGGAAGTGAGATTGCTTACCCTTTACTTTTCTGGTTGTTTGAGTTGCAAAAAAAACTTGAATCGAGGAGAAGGGAGTATGCCGCAGTTTTGCAGAGACAAATTCGTTGCCTACACCAACCCTTTCTTCTATCACAGACAATGCATGGAGAGTTTACAACTCTTAGAACTCAGGAATCAACAAAGTTTTTCTAGGCTTACACATTGAAGATAATTTAAAACACTACAAGGAACAGGATCCAAGAAAGGGTTTGGATGGGTGAGGGTTGCACTGAGAATGAGGTGGGGAATTTGTTTTTCAAGAATAGATGGAATACCACTTGAGACTTTATTAATATAAATTTCCATCTTAAAGAAGGGTATAAAAGATTGGAGAGGGTGAGAGACCTTATGACCATTAAGGAATCTTTGAAATCTACACTTCTATGCAACAAGGTGGTTGTCACATTAGCTAGTAGTAAAAGCCATGTTGGAATGAATTTTGTAGAATGAAAACAATTAAATTATTTTTCAATCTAAATTATTTTAGTTCAAGCAATCAAGTCTTGAAATACCCAAATTGTCCTAATGTGAGCATTAATGCGAAGACCAATAGTTGCTCAATTAGTTCAAGGAATCAAGTTTTGAGATCCAATCAATCAACCACCAAAGTAAAGTAGGGTCAAGATTAAAAGAAAACCGGGCAGTCACAAATCACGAATCTGCAAGCCCCTGGGACCTGTGTGAGTTAAGTAACAAAGACCTAACATGGGTATCCACAAACCCAATCTAAAGCCACCTGAACCAAGTGAGATTTGAGACAATGAAGAGGGCTCATGCATCTCTCTCTCTCTCTCTCTCTCTCTCTCTCTCTCACATGTCCCAACCAAGTAGATTCCACAAAGTTACTAATTTTTAGACCATAGTAGATTGGCAATATTTCGTGTGTCAATACATTAAATTCATTGATCCATAACATGGATAGAAACGTGAAAACATAATCAAAATTGCAGTAGAAAAAGGGGGGGAAAAAAAAACTTAAAACTCGTTCAGTTTCTTCTCTCATACCTCTTGTTGGTTCAAATTCCGGAATTTCGAGGATTGCGAATGGTGTGCAACATAAGAATGGACGTGATCCTGCTGGTTTGAGGAACTGGACACAGATGCTGATGCAAAAACTTCTTGTTGATGTTGTTTATCTTTATTAGAACATGAATCAAACACGGTGGTGGTGGATAGAGGATCATCAAAAACAATTAACATGAAATAGGAATAAACAGTACAGCAAGGCAGAATAAATAATAAACAGTACAAGAAGGCAGAATAAACAACTAACATGAAATAGAAAAAACTACCCAAATCAAAATAGAAAGTCACTACTTAGTAAGAAACCAGAGTAGGAACCCATGAAAACAGAAACTAATGAGTTTTAGAAAGTGATAAACTAAAGAATAAAAACAATTTAAGGAGTCTAGTTAGGATAGAAACATTAAGTAAAGGAGGCCTATGCTTCAACAAAAACAGTAATCAGTGCAGTACCTCAACCAAAGGAAGAAGGAAAGAATAGAACATAGAAGAGAGAAGAAAACGGTTTTGCTGGTTTATTCTTCTTGCGTGGGAGAGTTTGGGAGAGAGAAGGAAATCAACTCTCTCTTTGACTCTAATTATTGGAAAGAGAAAAAGTTTGAGAGAAAGAAAAGAAGTTTGAGAGAAAGAAGGAGAGTAGAGAAAAATTATTGGAATATAAAAAATAGAAGGGTACCAATAATATTTAATTTATAAAAGAATATAAAATAAAACAAAGGGGAGAGATCTTGCGTGGGAGAGTTTGGGAGAGAGAAGGAAATCAACTCTCTCTTTGACTCTAATTATTGGAAAGAGAAGAAGTTTGAGAGAAAGAAAAGAAGTTTGAGAGAAAGAAGGAGAGTAGAGAAAAATTATTGGAATATAAAAAATAGACGGGTACCAATAATATTTAATTTATAAAAAAATATAAAATAAAACAAAGGGGTAAAGTAGTCCAGTGAAAGATTTACCACTTTGTGCTTTTATATAATAGTATGATATGATATATATAACCCCTAAAAAAAAATAAAGAAGAAGAAGAAGAAAAGATAAGGAACCCACAAAAAGAATAGAAAAAATGATTAAGAAAGACTAATTATGAGAATCAGCATTTCCCCCTCATGTTCTCTTACATCAAATTGTGCTCAACCATTTTCAATGACTTAACTGTTAAGCAGATTTCCAAAGCCTCATCTTGCCACAAAACCAACACTATTTGGGCTTCCGGCCCATGACTTTAATAATTTAATTTTATGTGTAGGATCCTTCATCTGTGTTTTATAAAAGAATCTTTCCAAGGCGTTGGTTATATTGAAACTGTTTTATTTTATGCCCTTTCCAAATCCCAAAAAAAAAAAAAAAAAAAATTATGGCCGAAAACTTTACAAATTTTGAGCCAAGTAGATATGCCCAGTGGCAGATATCAAGGCCACATACATGGAGGCTATCCTTGGTGGGCCATCCAGGAAATCATTAGTTAGGGTTGCACACACGGGCTTAGTTAAGATAGGCCCAAGAAAAGCCCATATTGTTGAAGGATAACCAGGCCAAGGCCCCTGGACCCAAGAAAAGCCTTACAATGGAAATAATATTATGGCTAATCTATGGGCCCGAACCCAGCCAAACCAGACAGCTATGTTCGAGTTTGTCTTGATGCTTAAACTACACTTGAATTGGTCAAATTTTGGAATATATTTCAGTTGAATGCATATTTGTCTAGTTATGTATATTTTCATATATCACATGTTCACCGTCTAGGAATGTTACATATGCTAGTTCTCTTTGTGTCTATCTCTCTAATTTTCCTGAAACAAGGGATAAAACAAGGGATAAAGATATCTTTTCATATGGAGAGGAGAGAGATAGACACACGAGAGGGCTGACATGGGCCATGCTCCTTGACATACTTATTTTTTTCTTATTTTATAATGAAAAAAAGAAGCCTAAAGGTAGTGTTTGCCCTACATCCACACATACAGTGGGGGCGAAATGACCACCTCACCCTTATGAAAGGCTGTAATCCCACCTTGTTGGTGCTTCTGCTAATGCTCTGGTTCATGCACTAGTGTAGGAGTCACGTTGCCTTTTAGGGAACCCTCTTTCTTATAATAATATACATGAAATTAATGGAAAAATTTATCCCTTGGCAACTCACCTAGACAAGATTCTTTCGACAATCCGCCTCTTCTTGGCCACATGATGATGGTTCTAGTAAACTGACTGTTGGATGGAAAACTACCCCCTTGATTTAGCCATATTGCAGGCCCTATCCTTATTGTTTGGCTCATACTTGTACGGCTTTATACTTTGTATTTTCAACCTTCCAATCAAAGTAGTTTCTCCCATAGTTGCCAAAATCCTACTTTCAAAGCTTTATATCTCCATGTTAGTAAGTCAGTTCATGTCAAAACTTACTGGTTGTTAGATGATGAAGTCATTATAGTGTCATTAGTTTCCGATGGTTCTATTCCAACGGTTTTATTCAAACGGTTCTTCTAATGATTAGTTCTCCCTTTTCTGATATATATTTCTGATGAGTGAGTCATACTCTTGAGTTTAATTAGTCTCCAATTGAGTTTGAGGTCCTCTTGTGATTGAATGAATCCACACTTAGTTTGAACGAATCCCTAAATGATCCCGAAGTTAACTATCCATCTCTGAGTTAAATGATTCTCAGTGACCCTTATTATCTTGTTCTTAATGTCTTATTGTGACAGTAAAACTCCTCTATATTTTCGAAATTGCATCAATAGACAATAATGTGATCATAAATGCAATAAAGCGAATAATTGAGCTTTTTAGTAGGGCTGTCAATTCGTGGCTAGACCGGATTAAATCGATCGGGACCGACCGTTTATAGACAGGCCTGGCCCGGATCGTTTATTAAACGTGTCGAGCTTGAGCCTGGCCCGTTTACAAACGTTCGGTCTCGATTTTGCTACTTGGACTATCGGGTGCCCGATCGAGACCGACTAACCCTTTAATGATTGTAGAATACCTATTTTACCCCCCAAATTAAAGAGTAAAAACTAAAAAGTAAAGACATGTTCACATTTTAAATAATGGTTATATTTGGTATCATATATTGATTTATTGTCATTTTTTTGGGCTTGCATGAGTGGGTTGGAATATAAGAGCACATTTTAAAGAGGGTCCGTTTAAAAATCGGTTAAAATCCGTTTAACATTAAACATGTCCATAGCTCGATTAAGGCCCGACTAAAGCCCGATTATAGCCCGAGATTGACCGACCGAATATAAAGCGTACTATGCCCTCAATAACTAAGCCCGATTAGTTAAATAGGTGGACGCGGTGCAGCTTTTGAAAGTCTTTAAGCCCGATTAAATCTGATCGAAACTAGACCGACCCGACCGGTTAACACCCCTACTTTTTAGGGAGTCTTCTCTAAATATGCCAATCAAATAACTTTTACCTGAATATCTAAATGTAAAAATATTTACATAATTACTTTGGGGGCATGGGTTGGGTTGCCATTTTGTTTTGCATTATTGTTAGTCTATGTCATGAGCCACATCCATTTCCTTCCACAAATGTTGTCCCATCCATCCATCCATCTTTCTCTCTCCTAGTTACTAGATATTATTCTCAAAGACTAGGGTCAATCATATATTGGCTAGAACTGCAATCCAAGTGTAAGCTCCAAGTATCTGAAGATGCCCACGGCAAGCCTGTTGTTTTCTTGGGGACAATATCAGACTTGCCGTACTGTTCTATGTGGTCCTCCATATGCTAAAATAATTGCAGGATCATGACAACTTGTAGGGCTACCACAAGCTGGAAGGATCAGATATGTACTGAAACATTCATGTGGGCTTGGTGGGAGTTGCTCCCTTTTTACCAGTATATAATGAGAGTATCACTTGGAGCCCTAGATGAGAGACAAAAATAAAACAAACGTGGAGTCCACAAAACCCAAAAGGAAAATGAAAGCTTACTACAAGGACCTCTCAAAAGTGTGTACACCTGAGGCTTGACAGACTTTTGATTTTTAATTTATTTGTTTCTTATGAGGAGAAGATATATAGAGAGCAAGCAAAGAGGGACTCAAAAACCATAAGAGAAAGAGGAACGCAAGAGATGAGAAAGGTGTTGATGGGAACTTAATCGCGCAGCGGAAGAGATCGAATTGAGATTTCTTGTGTTCGAAATCATTGTATAAACAACAAAAGGGAGATTCATGATTAGGTCAATTAGACCACCACACCAAGGTTAATTGGAAATTGCCATGTGAGAGAGGTTACAACATGCCTCTTCACATTATGACCATCACCAAGGTTTCAAAAATTGGGTTGGGAATCGAATAGGTCAGCGTCAACTCCAATCCAAATTGATTAGAATTGATCAAAATCTGTCAGAATCAATAAAAAACAAAGTAAAATTGGCCAATATCAACTGGATTAATCATGATCAATTCTGATTCGAACCAATTTACTTTGTGTACAAATCATTAGTGTGCGTGTGAGAAAACTTTCCCTTCCAATGTCACAAGTAACCTGTTTCTTTAATGAGAATGAGCTTGTAGCTGAGGGGTGGCAGCCTTTGGTGTAAGACTAAGGAGATCTTGTGGTCGACTTTTTGTTCCATCAAACCTAGATATATATATATATATATATATGTAAGGGTGTTAATCGGTTTAGTTCCGTTGTACACGATATGGATCGGTTCGGTTCACATTTATTTGGCTGAAACTAAACTGAACCATTTACTAAACGGTTGCACTTTCTGAAATCGAAACTGTTTAATAAACTGTGTCGGTTTCACGGTTTTAAATGGTTTTGATCGCGGTTTAATCCTTACAGTTTCTAAACGGCTAGCAATCGATTTGCTAGCTTATTCGCATGCTTACTAAAATTTGTTTTTGTTGATAAATGCTTCAATCTTATATCAAACTAAATGAGGCATTGAACAAACAATGATTTAATTACATAATAAGAGTAAATTATTGAATAGACTGTTGGACAACCTCTATGGACCTTGATTCTTCCATAAATTAAAAAGAAAATATTACATGGAGAAAGTGAAATACAAATAAAGCTGTTAATGAACACAACTTATCGTTAGTGTTCTAAAGTTAAAGAGCATGAGGCACTGAAAACATATCAGTTAACCCCTTATCCTATTAAATCGATAAACGGGTTAAATAGGTTGGTTTTGACAATGTATATGGTTTGGTTTTCATAGTGTCAATTCGGTTTTTGAAACCGACGGGTTAAATGGTTAAAATCAAACCGATCCATTTAGCTAACCGGACTTAAACTTGAAATCAGAACCAAATCATTTACTAAACGGTTTTGTGATTTCGGTGTAAACGCCTCAGTTCAATTTCGCTAAACGATTTTGATTTCAAATTCACATTCTTATATTATATATATATATATATATACCTAGTATCAGAGCCACGGTATTGGTGAATTCGGTTTATTTTGTTTTGCAGATCTCTTTTCTTTTGTATAATCTTTTTTACTTTTAATTCTTGATGAAGTATTAGCCTTTGGACTTTTAGGAGGAGTGGCAAAAGAGAGTGTAAGACCACGTTTGTGCCCAAATTAAGTTGGAAATAGCCCGTCAAATGACTAGATCTAGAAGGTTACCCTAAGTTTAAGAAATCTCAAAACATGAATCGTCTATCCCGCTCCATGTCGATGAGATCGGCAAGTGAGGCTAGCATAAGTTCTAATGTGCTTCATTATGATGAATAAATAACAGATTTAGACAAACGCCTTAAAAAATGGGACATGCCAAAGATTTCACAAAAAGAAGTTTATGAAAAAGATTGGCTTTCCTTCGAAACCATCAAAACCATTGAACAAACTATAAACTTCACCCCAGAAACTAAAGAGATCACCCTTTTTGACCCCATGTCTTTACAAGACCTTTACTAAAAACACAAATTTAATTATGTCCACATTGGTCTTGTCCAAGTGGCCATCAAACCACTTCATCGTGAAGGCCTTAATACATCCCTTCTATTAGCCCTTCGTGATCAAAGATTTCTTGAGTTCAATGATTCATTTCTGGGAGCCATTGAAACTAGCCTATGTTATGGACTTGTCTATTTTAATGTCTATCCAAATATGTCTATAGCATTAGAAGACTCAAATATCCTTCGCTCTCTAAAAATCAACCTCAAAACCCATGGGTATAAGATGATGCATGGGTCTGTTCCCATTTCCATCATCCACCGTATCAAATATAAGGCCATGAAAACTGTCAAACCCCGAGCTCTCAAATGCTCTCCTAAAGGACAAACCCTCTACCTCGAGACTGATTGTGTTCATGGCCAAATTGTTTACCCAAAATTAGTTCAATGGAAAGACATTTCTTTCCCTGCTGAATGGCAGCTGCAAACGACTGCTATTCCACATCAAGTCTCAAATACTAATATCCAATCAATTTTCCAAAACTCAGATGGATTGGTTACCCTTAGGTTCAATAGACAACCACCTCCCTCTGTGCACCAAAATTCTCCTAGGTCATGCTCTGATGCTTTGACCTCGTCGGATTCTTTCCATTGGATTCCTCCCCTTAGGACTCCACCCCCAATTTCGAACCTTTCTGGAATACATTCCAGCCAAAATGTTGTTCACGGTACCTATGACGTTTCGTCCACCCAATCTGAACAACAATAAACTGACCAAAACCAACCCCAATCTCCGACACCATCCAATGTGGCTCCACCCCAACATGACCCAGGTGTCTATATGCTTCAAACTAATAAAGAATATCAAATTAACAAACCTTTACTTCGAACAGATTTTGAATCATCCAAAAATAAACAAAAACGAGAATGGTTCTTTAAAAATTTTAATCTTGAACAACAAGCCCAAATTAGAACAAATTAGTATAATTTTATGACAAATTTTAAGACAAACGTTTTCTTTTTCACATATTTTGATATTTATGCCCAAGACAATAATTTAGGTTACCCTTGGCATAATCAAATATGTATCCAAACTACTACCCATAAATCTTGGACCCTTAGCACTGGTCCAACTACTATTGCTGTCCATCCCTCGGTGGAAAGCATCAAATATGCTTTTAAAAATACTGAATTAACAGCTTCTTTGTTCAAAGTTGCAGAACCAGATGACCCAAATAGAAAACAAATTGAACAATTAAATTTTACTAATTTAAGTCTTCAAACCATTGGTGATCAACTCTCTCGAGTTGAGCGCCTTGTCCAACCAAAACCTGTGGCCTCTACATCCATGACTCCGGCCCCAGTTCTACCTTTAATTCTCATTTTCAAACCTTATGATATTCCATTACAACAAAAAAAATTACTTAATAAAGCATATTTATTTGACCAAATAAATCATCGTCTCACATCCCTTGAGGCTCCCAACACACCAAACTAGTCGACTGCTGAGTCAGTCATCCGACAAATTGATGCCCTTACCAAATACTCTTCTGACCCTTCCTCCAATTTTGAAGATGAGTCTAATGACTTCCCTCAAATCAACCAAATTGGTCAAAGTTTAACACAACACCCGGTCTTCCCTGACCTTCAAATTGAAGCAAGAGGAACTGCTCCTCAGGCTTCTTACCAAAGTGGCATCATCTATGAGTGGAATATAGATGGTCTGTTCGAACATAATCTCATGAACAAACTACAAGAAATGACTATGGTCAGCAATGCACATCGTATCAAGAATACTGAGGACAGTGCAGTTGCTACTTTACTCATTTCCGGCTTTACCGGCCAACTCAAAGGTTGGTGGGATTATGTCCTGACTGACAACCAAAAAAGTAAAATTTTAACTGCAATTCAAACTTCTCCTGAAGGGACTCCCCTTCTCAACGACATAGGTGAACCCACAGAAGATGATGTTAATACTCTTATTTTCAGTATAGCCAATTACTTCTTAGGTAATCCTTCTCGTCTCAAAGATAGAACTGCCAAACAATTATCAAACCTTAGGTGTAAAAAATTACATGATTTCAAATGGTATAAAGACACCTTCCTGACCAAAGTCCTTATTAGACCTAATGCTAATCTTCCCTGTTGGAAAGAAAAGTTCCTCACAAGTCTTCCAACCCTTTTTTCAGAAAAAATTAAACAAAGACTTCGCAAAGAAAACGATGAAATTATCCCATATGACCAAATGACTTACGACCAAATAATTAACTTAATTCATGAAGAAGGATTAACCCTTTGTACTGATATTAGGTTAAGAAAATAAATTAATAAGGAAAACAAATTCTATAAACGTGAATTAGGAGGATTTTGCGAACAGTTCGGTTTCGCCCCCTTTAAACCTCCAACAAAACACGAACATAAATCTTCTCTAAATATTATAAAGATTTTTACAAATCAAAGAAGTATGTTTCTCACAAACCATTCACTATTCCAGAATTTTATCAAAAATCTTTTTCAAAACCAAAATATAACAAATACAAGAAACCTTTCAGGGCACTTAAAAATCAAAAATATTTTAAACAAAACCTTGATTCTCAAGAATGCTTTAGGTGTGGTAAGCCTGGCCACATTGTCAAATATTGCCGAGTTTCCAAAATAATCAATTTTCTACAAATATTTGAACAAGATAAAATCAAATCCTTGCCTTATTCCAAGAAACTTCTTTTTCATCTTCTGATGAAGAAACTTATAAACTTAACCACATCCATGCCTTTGAGCACCCAACTTCCAGTTCAACTGATAATGAGAATTTTTCAAGCCTGTGCTTGTGATTCTTCCATTAGCCGAAGATACAGAGGTTCGAAAATATTACTAATTTGAGGAAGAAAATCACGAACGTAATTTAGACTTCCTAAAAATCTTTGCAATTGGGTTTTGTCAAGAATTTGATCAGGAAATTTTTCACCAAAAGAAATGACACGATCGATAGGGGTTAAGGTTCCTTTTTCGATCAAGTGGGAAAGAAAACGAACTTTGGTTAGAAAAAACTCCATCTTTCTTTTGGAAAGGACAAGGCCATTTGTTTTAACAATTTAGTAGAAAGTCCTTAAGTGTTTAAAATGCTGTTCTACTTAATCAGAAAAGACTAGGACATCATCAATATAGACAATTGTGAATTGTCCATAGGAATTGAAGATGTCATTCATAATCTTTTGAAATTCACTAGGAGCATTTTTAAGGCCGAATGGCATGACATTCCATTCATATAGGCCAAAAGGGGTAGTAAAAGCAGTTTTGTAACGGTCCTTCTCATGAACCTGGATTTGCCAGAACCCAGATTTCATATTAATTTTTGGACCTTGAAACTTTGTTGTAATACAATCTTGGGTTATTTTGAAAGGCTTGATTTTTTCTAAGAATGGTTGGCCAAGAATTATGGTTTGGTCGAGATAATGCAGAAGTTTGAAAAACTTCCAAAACCTTCTACCTCCGATCATTCTAGCCGAATCAAAACTCTTGAAACAACTACTGCAACCTTACAATATGAAATTAAGAATATCAAACATCAACTATCTGTTTTTAATCGACAACAAAACCAACAGGCCACTACATTAAATAGTGAACCTTTTACAAATCCTTTTTCAAACCAAGAATCATCTAACTTTGAACCTTCTCCTAGTTTTGTGGCTACCATTATTTGTCAAAATTGGTACATCCACATAACGTTGGTCATTAATGCTTCATTCAAATTCTCGGCCATAGCCCTTGTTGATTCTGGAGCCTAGCACAATTGCATCAATGAAGGTGCTATTCCAACCCAGTTCTATGAAAGAATGACCCAACGTCTCAATACTGTTAATGGGTCTCGGTTGAATGTCCAATATAAATTATCAAATACCCATGTTTATATATATATATATATATATATATATATATATTTATATGTTCCCTTCGCCTAAAAAGGAAAAAAAAATGTTAAAATGAAATCACTGAATTTCCATTAAGATGACAGGATGCATGCCGTTCATTAATTTAAATCCTTCTTATGCCGTGAGGGCTGGTTGGCAGGTTCCTATTGCAAAAATAAAAACCCGTAACAACATCCTATTGATTTAAATGACTTCCATCTTTTTGAATATCAATCCTCAAGCTTTTTGTGATCAAATTAATCACATCATGTTTTCATTGTTGCTGTAAATCAGCAATGACAAAAGCATATTCATCCATATAAAGCATGAAAGCACTACATGTCCCCTAATGTTATTTACCATTTCATATGTAACACATTGAACCTTTTCTTCCTCCCCACCCCCACCCAAAGAAAAAAAAAAAAGAAAAGTTTGACTGGGTGATCTTAGCTCATATGTGCCCTCAGTTCACTTTAATGGGTTTCAAAAGAAAAAAAAAAGTTTGGAACTAAAATGTAGATAAAAGATTATGGAAAAAATGATTTTGTAGGGGGAGTGGGACACTTGCGTCTATACACATGCGAGTGAAAATAACCGGCCTACTCCCAAATGAAAAATGATACCTCTATTGATAGTTCTTCATATGTTCTCATTGGCTTTCACACATGTGCATGAGCCACACTCCCCCACAGTAAATAATTTTCAAAAAATTATACATGATGATATGATAGGATGGAAAAAAAAAAGTTGATCATATAGACATATTATCTAAGATATATACCATGAGGCAGTGCACTTTTTTTTTTTCTTTCTTTCTTTTTGGGTGGGGTGGGGCGTAAACATACTCTCAACATTATCAGTTGTTCATGTATATTAATGCCTAGGTCGATAATGTATTCTAAAAAATCATACAGTGTAGCCTTAATTTCAAAAGCTCACTATAGGATTTCAAACACTTTCAAAATATAATTGTATAGTTCATTCTCGTTAACCACATTTTAGAGTTGAGATCTTTCGGGGTTGGGTGCTTGGATTCAAAAAATGTTGAGGTTGAGAAAATGAGATGAAAAGTATATGCTAAATAAATAACGGATCTAAATGTTTAAGATCATAGGTGGAAATTAAGGCTGCTGCTTTGGTATGATTTCTTCGAATGCATTTTTAACCTAGACTATATTAAAAGAATGCATATGCAACCTAAATTTAACCAAAAGCATCATATCATGCAGTACAATTAAGAACTAATTTAAGTTGAGAAAATCTCTCGACAAAACCCATATATATATAGACCGTGTTTTTTACCACGTGGACGACTATTTGGCTCTGAAAATCTCTCCCAGCTGCATCATATTAATCCTAGGGTTATTATATAATGAGCAAAATCCTTGTTCCCCATTGCATGCATGGGAACTTAGACTTGACATAGGTAGATCTATGTGATAGAGGACTTCTCGTCCATTTCATTGGTCAAAATACAATTTGAAACAGACATTAAAAACAGTAAAAAATGACCTTAAAGTTTCATAAAAACTACAAAAAATGCATCACTGGTACAATGAACTCTGGTGGCATCCTACAGTTCTGAGTCATTTTGGACTTCCACTTCTAAAGCATTTCCTTGCTTGTTTTGGAGATAATTCATAAATTTTTTATGTAGCACAAACTTTATGTGTGAGAGAGAGAGAGAGAGAGAGAGAGAGAGATCTACTACTGAAGGAGATGAGGTATTTGGGATGGTTATAAAAGGCTGATATGGCTAAATTAAATGGGTGAATAGATAAGAGGGTGCACCTAAAGATTTCACAACTTTTAATTTGTGATCTTTAGGTGTCTTCATATACTTAGTTGGATAACTCCACTTAATAATTTAAATTTTGAACTTAAAATTTAATATGGCATCAAAGCAAGTCTGGATCCTACCTCTCAGCGTGACAGAGTATTGAATCCTACATTGGCTTTGAGTGAAATCAACTTTTCCTTCATACACATGTTAATACCTCCACTTCCATAGATGAGACTTTCAGATTGAAAAGAGCAAAAAAAAAAAAAAAAAAAAACTATCCTCCCACCTCCATTTTTTCGATGTGTTGAGGTATGGAGAATGTAAGTGGGTAGCTTTTTTTCTCTCGAAATTTGAACACAAGACTTCCTATGCCTTATATCAAACCTAAATTTAGCAGCACTCATTGAGCTATAAGCTCATTCCTCCCGAAAAACTAATAATTTGTGTGCTTCTGGATTATAATCATCTAACAAATTGTGAACTTTTGAATTAGAATCTAACAAATGATGAACATCCGTTACGATACCATATCAACCACTCTATACAATGAAGCATGACACCCATATTCTCACCTACAAAACCGGGTGCATTGAATATCTAACTTTTATTCTACCCAAAAGGAAAAAGAACATTTAACGATTAGGAGTACCTTGAGGTGTATACCTGAGTGCTTGCTCGTAGCCGTGGGATACTCATTGCACGAGATGACCCCAAATCCCATAAAAGGAGGGTCAGGCCCAATGGGCCTCGTCAGATGGAACCCTTGTTTTTTCACGTGTGAACACTTGTGTGGATATGCTCTTGTGAAAGGGAATATATAACGGGAAGAAATGATTAGATTCCATGGGGCCCACTGTACCGGCAATGTCATATTTATCCGACACCTGTTGAGTCAGAAATGGTGAATTCACCACTCAAAACCCGTTGCTGCTCTTGGATTCCAAAGCCCACCGATCGAGAAAAAGATGAAGCAAAGATGTACTTTCTCTGCATTACCAGATATTTTCAGTATTCTTATCCCATTGTGTTCACCGCTCATCATTGAAAGGTGAAAGGATTTCTGGATTACGATAAGAATGTTGGTTCCAAAAAAAAAAAAAAAAAAAAAAAAGAAGTAGAAGAAGAAGTAAAAAAGGAAGTTGGCCAATGAGAATGCATAAAAAATTATTAATAGAATTATTATTATTTTTTTTTATTGGAGGTTGATTATTTTGTACCATATGTGTCTGGATTGAAATGTCATATTTTCTCACAGAAGCTATTTCCCTAAATTTTGATAAAGGGCAAAGTAGGGCAAAGTTTTCTGTCGGTGAGAGACTCCTGTAGTGTCACAGACATAAGGAAATACAATAATCACTTGCCCCTACCTAGGGGTATGTGCCCCAGTGTGGGCTCATGGGTCTATCGTTGACAGAAAATGCATGCCTTTTAGAGAGAGAGAGAGGTGGTGGTGGGAGAGAATGCGAACCCTTCATCTCTTGTCTTGTTGCCGCGAGTAAGAGCAAAGAATAAAGAGAGAAGGTGCTCTCGCGTTCCTTGTACCTAAGCTAGTTCTAGTGTAACAATGTTCTCTATATCCATTGAAGAAGGAAATATGTTGTTTTTATATGTTTTGGTAAAAATAATTTTATTAGGTAGAGCATAGGTATGCAGTCGGCCTTCCTAAAACTCGTGGTTCAACAAATAGGACATAGGGGCACTTTTCCAAGAGAAGGAAGAAATAGATAGACATAGATCTAGGTACACCGACAGCATACCCATCCTTTTCCCTCATTTTAGTATCCAAGAAAGTTATTGGTCTTGAATCTTGATATTTATTAGCCTCTGTGTATAACGAAGCTAAATGTGCAGGGTCGAAGTAAATATTGAGCTTGTATTTAAGCCATCTAAGTATACTTGGACATTAACTCTATAACAAGGATTAAAGTATCGGTATCGGTCGCTGTATCGGTCGGTCAAAATTAAGATACGTATCGGAGGGTATCGTATCGTATCAGAGATACGCTAAGATACGCACATAAATGGATAGGGAACACATTTTTATACACTTTTGCATAAAAAAAAAGTTAAAAAAAGTTATATATAACATGTAGAATGCATAAATACTTAAGTGGAGGGTATCGTATTGATAGACAAATATATTGAGTTGAAAATGTTCAAAATGATGAGGGTATGGTATTGATAGACAAATATATTTTTTTGAGAAAAATCAAAATTTTCCATGGAAGTTGTAGAACACTTGTTTTTACATAACATATAAAAAATCTAAACATTTTTAATCATTGAGCATGAGTAGATCTAAGAAATTTGAAATAAATTGAAACCCTCATTTTCTCTTGAAAAAAGTTTGTAAATCCTTATAAATCCAATGATTTCATGTAATACTGATGCAAAAAATGTGATTCTAAGTATGATGAACTAGGGGTGTCAATTCGTGGCT